>NW_026783424.1:0-75000 GCF_949774975.1 Lagenorhynchus albirostris
GGGACGAGAACGGAGACATATTGGAACACGTCTCCCGATCACACGTTTGATCATACTCTGGGTTCCACATGCATGGTTTAGCTGAAGGAAGAATCCCTTAAAGCTGGAGAGTGGAGACCCATGGAATGGGTACCATGCAATATGACTTCAAAGGGTCTTCATTTGCTCACCGAACCTCTCCAATCCTATCACTGCTGCGTTTATGCCAGTGTACACATGCTTGATTCTCTTTCGGAGACATAGCAATCCATAGGTTTTAAGATACTTACTAGTCAGGTACATTCTTAGGCGTTTAATATGGGGTGTTGAGTCCATTTCGTTGAGCAAGGAGTAGCTCTTGTCTATTCCATATTTGGCTTAAGGAACTTTATCTGTGCTCATTTCAATCTCTGGTTTTATGCAGCACCCCAACTCACCTTTCCCCTTAAGCAAGCATAAGTTGGTTTTCTAAATTTGAGACCCTGTTCTGTTTTGTAATCCAGTTCCTGTGTAGCCAAGTTTACATTCCGTGTATTAGTGATATCTTATGATGTTTCTTTTTCTTTGTGACTTATTTCAGGTAGAATCATCATACCTGAATCCACTCATTATGCTGCTACGGGCGTGATGACATAGATTTCATTGCTGAGTGATATTGCATTGTACGTAAGTACCACAACTTCTTTATCCATTTTTCACTTTCTGCGGTATTCAACTTGTACCATAAACGAGGTTCTTGTAAACAGAGCCATCCCAAACTTTGGGGTGGCTGTGTCTTTTTGATTTTAATTTCCCTAAGCTATAGGACCATAAGTGGAAGTGCCCCAGGCTCTGTTGCTTTGTTTTTTAGATGTTTCGGGAAACACCATACACTTCTCCCGAGTGGCTGTTGGCAATTTACATCCCGCCCATCAGCATAACAAGGCTCCCAGTTCCCCATGGCCTGGCCTGCCTTTCTGGATTTTACAATTTTTTTCAGATGGCCCTTTTGACCGGGGGGAAGTGAGACTTCATTGTAGTGCAGATTTCCTTTGCAAGCTTGCTTGGTTGGCCAAAAAGTGCGTATGCGTTTTTTCCTGAATATATTCAGGAAAAAACGCATACGCCCTTTTTGGCCATGTGCATCATTGTGGACGTTCTGCCTCTTTTCCTATGCCTTAAATGCAATTCCAGTCTACCTCCTGAAATCGGTTTCCTGCAATTCTGCCCCACTTTCAAGTCCTCTTGGCAGCCTTACTTCAGTATATTTTTGGACGATAGCTGTCATTTATAACTCTGCAGGTTTGTGAATTACAGTGCCCCTGAGCTCCTTTCTTCAAGTCGCTTTCTTGTGAGCTGGCCGCAACACCGCAGGATTGCTTAGGGCCCTAATCTGGTTCCGGCATGGCACGCTGAGCCTTAGGTTAATTCCTCTTCCTGGTGGGATATGAGAGTTAAATTTGCCCGTCCAGACATCTCCAGCTAGTCTCTCATTGGTTCTCCCTATTCCTGTTCATCTTCCGCAGTAATTGCAAACTGGGCCAAACAGGAGGTTAAAGGCACTGACTCTCCAAGTCGGGAGAGTGTTAGTAAAGCGTCTGGAATGTTGCACCCGAGTACCAGGGGACGAGAACGGAGACATATTGGAACACGTCTCCCGATCACACGTTTGATCATACTCTGGGTTCCACATGCATGGTTTAGCTGAAGGAAGAATCCCTTAAAGCTGGAGAGTGGAGACCCATGGAATGGGTACCATGCAATATGACTTCAAAGGGTCTTCATTTGCTCACCGAACCTCTCCAATCCTATCACTGCTGCGTTTATGCCAGTGTACACATGCTTGATTCTCTTTCGGAGACATAGCAATCCATAGGTTTTAAGATACTTACTAGTCAGGTACATTCTTAGGCGTTTAATATGGGGTGTTGAGTCCATTTCGTTGAGCAAGGAGTAGCTCTTGTCTATTCCATATTTGGCTTAAGGAACTTTATCTGTGCTCATTTCAATCTCTGGTTTTATGCAGCACCCCAACTCACCTTTCCCCTTAAGCAAGCATAAGTTGGTTTTCTAAATTTGAGACCCTGTTCTGTTTTGTAATCCAGTTCCTGTGTAGCCAAGTTTACATTCCGTGTATTAGTGATATCTTATGATGTTTCTTTTTCTTTGTGACTTATTTCAGGTAGAATCATCATACCTGAATCCACTCATTATGCTGCTACGGGCGTGATGACATAGATTTCATTGCTGAGTGATATTGCATTGTACGTAAGTACCACAACTTCTTTATCCATTTTTCACTTTCTGCGGTATTCAACTTGTACCATAAACGAGGTTCTTGTAAACAGAGCCATCCCAAACTTTGGGGTGGCTGTGTCTTTTTGATTTTAATTTCCCTAAGCTATAGGACCATAAGTGGAAGTGCCCCAGGCTCTGTTGCTTTGTTTTTTAGATGTTTCGGGAAACACCATACACTTCTCCCGAGTGGCTGTTGGCAATTTACATCCCGCCCATCAGCATAACAAGGCTCCCAGTTCCCCATGGCCTGGCCTGCCTTTCTGGATTTTACAATTTTTTTCAGATGGCCCTTTTGACCGGGGGGAAGTGAGACTTCATTGTAGTGCAGATTTCCTTTGCAAGCTTGCTTGGTTGGCCAAAAAGTGCGTATGCGTTTTTTCCTGAATATATTCAGGAAAAAACGCATACGCCCTTTTTGGCCATGTGCATCATTGTGGACGTTCTGCCTCTTTTCCTATGCCTTAAATGCAATTCCAGTCTACCTCCTGAAATCGGTTTCCTGCAATTCTGCCCCACTTTCAAGTCCTCTTGGCAGCCTTACTTCAGTATATTTTTGGACGATAGCTGTCATTTATAACTCTGCAGATTTGTAAATTACAGTGCCCCTGAGCTCCTTTCTTCAAGTCGCTTTATTGTGAGCTGGCCGCAACACCACAGATTGCTTCAGGCCCTAATCTGATTCCGGCACGGCACGCTGACCCTTAGGTTAATTCCTCTTCCTGGTGGGAAATGAGAGTTAAATTTGTCCGTCCAGACATCTCCAACTAGTCTCTCATTGGTTCTCCCTATTCCTGTTCATCTTCCGCAGTAATTGCAAACTGGGCCAAACAGGAGGTTAAAGGCACTGACTCTCCAAGTCGGGAGAGTGTTAGTAAAGCGTCTGGAATGTTGCACCAGAGTACCAGGGGACGAGAACGGAGACATATTGGAACACGTCTCCCGATCACACGTTTGATCATACTCTGGGTTCCACATGCATGGTTTAGCTGAAGGAAGAATCCCTTAAAGCTGGAGAGTGGAGACCCGTGGAATGGGTAACATGCAATATGACTTCAAAGGGTCTTCATTTGCTCACCGAACCTCTCCAATCCTATCACTGCTGCGTTTATGCCAGTGTACACACGCTTGATTCTCTTTCGGAGACATAGCAATCCATAGGTTTTAAGATACTTACTAGTCAGGTACATTCCTAGGCGTTTAATATGGGGTGTTGAGTCCATTTCGTTGAGCAAGGAGTAGCTCTTGTCTATTCCATATTTGGCTTAAGGAACTTTATCTGTGCTCATTTCAATCTCTGGTTTTATGCAGCACCCCAACGCACCATTCCCCTTAAGCAAGCATAAGTTGGTTTTCTAAATTTGAGACCCTGTTCTGTTTTGTAATTCAGTTCCTGTGTAGCCAAGTTTACATTCCGCATATTAGTGGTATCTTATGATGTTTCTTTTTCTGTGTGACTTATTTCAGTTTGAAGCATCATACCTGAATCCACTCATTATGCTGCTACGGGCCTGATGACATAGATTTCATTGCTGAGTGATATTGCATTGTACGTAAGTACCACAACTTCTTTTCCATTTTTCACTTTCTGCGAAATTGAACTTGTACCGTAAACGAGGTTCTTGTAAACAGAGCCGTCCCAAACTTTGGGGTGGCTGTGTCTTTTTGATTTTAATTTCCCTAAGCTATAGGACCATAAGTGGAAGTGCCCTAGGCTCTGTTGCTTTGTTTTTTAGATGTTTCAGGAAACACCATACACTTCTCCCGAGTGGCTGTTGGCAATTTACATCCCGCCCATCAGCATAACAAGGCTCCCAGTTCTCCATGGCCTGTCCTGCCTTTCTGGATTTTACACTTTTTTCAGATGGCCCTTTTGACCGGGGGGGAAGTGAGACTTCACTGTAGTGCAGATTTCCTTTGCAAGCTTGCTTGGTTGGCCAAAAAGGGCGTATGCGTTTTTTCCTGAATATATTCAGGAAAAAACGCATACGCCCTTTTTGGCCATGTGCATCATTGTGGACGTCCTGCCTCTTTTCCTATGCTTTAAATGCAATTCCAGTCTACCTCCTGAAATCGGTTTCCTGCAATTCTGCCCCACTTTCAAGTCCTCTTGGCAGCCTTACTTCAGTATATTTTTGGACGATAGCTGTCATTTATAACTCTGCAGGTTTGTGAATTACAGTGCCCCTGAGCTCCTTTCTTCAAGTCGCTTTCTTGTGAGCTGGCCGCAACACCACAGATTGCTTCAGGCCCTAATCTGGTTCTGGCACGGCCGCTGACCCTTAGGTTAATTCCTCTTCCTGGTGGGAAATGAGAGTTAAATTTGCCCATCCAGACACATCCAGCTAGTCTCTCATTGGTTCTCCCTATTCCTGTTCATCTTCCGCAGAAATTGCAAACTGGGCCAAACAGGAGGTTAAAGGCACTGACTCTTCAAGTCGGGAGAGTGTTAGTAAAGCGTCTGGAATGTTGCACCCGAGTACCAGGGGACGAGAACGGAGACATATTGAAACACGTCTACCAATCACACGTTTGATCAGACTCTGGGTTCCACATGCATGGTTTAGCTGAAGGAAGAATCCCTTAAAGCTGGAGAGTGGAGACCCGTGGAATGGGTAACATGCAATATGACTTCAAAGGGTCTTCATTTGCTCACCGAACCTCTCCAATCCTATCACTGCTGCGTTTATGCCAGTGTACACACGCTTGATTCTCTTTCGGAGACATAGCAATCCATAGGTTTTAAGATACTTACTAGTCAGGTACATTCTTAGGCGTTTAATATGGGGTGTTGAGTCCATTTCATTGAGCAAGGAGTAGCTCTTGTCTATTCCATATTTGGCTTAAGGAACTTTATCTGTGCTCATTTCAATCTCTGGTTTTATGCAGCACCCCAACTCACCTTTCCCCTTAAGCAAGCATAAGTTGGTTTTCTAAATTTGAGACCCTGTTCTGTTTTGTAATCCAGTTCCTGTGTAGCCAAGTTTACATTCCGTGTATTAGTGATATCTTATGATGTTTCTTTTTCTGTGTGACGTATTTCAGTTAGAATCATCATACCTGAATCCACTCATTATGCTGCTACGGGCCTGATGACATAGATGTCATTGCTGAATGATATTGCATTGTACGTAAGTACCACAACTTCTTTATCCATTTTGCGCTTTCTGCGATATTGAACTTGTACTGTAAACGAGCCGTCCCAAACTTTGGGGTGGCTGTGTCTTTTTTATTTTAATTTCCCTAAGCTATAGGACCATAAGTGGAAGTGCCCTAGGCTCTGTTGCTTTGTTTTTTAGATGTTTCAGGAAACACCATACACTTCTTCCCAGTGGCTGTTGGCAATTTACATCCCGCCCATCAGCATAACAAGGCTCCCAGTTCTCCATGGCCTGTCCTGCCTTTCTGGATTTTACACTTTTTTCAGATGGCCCTTTTGACCAGGGGGAAGTGAGACTTCATTGTAGTGCAGATTTCCTTTGCAAGCTTGCTTGGTTGGCCAAAAAGGGCGTATGCGTTTTTTCCTGAATATATTCAGGAAAAAACGCATACGCCCTTTTTGGCCAAGTGCATCATTGTGGACGTCCTGCCTCTTTTCCTATGCTTTAAATGCAATTCCAGCCTACCTCCTGAAATCTGTTTCCTGCAATTCTGCCCCACTTTCATGTCCTCTTGGCAGCCAGATTTCAGTATATTTTTGGACGATAGCTGTCATTTATAACTCTGCAGGTTTGTGAATTACAGTGCCCCTGAGCTCCTTTCTTCAAGTCGCTTTCTTGTGAGCTGGCCGCAACACCGCAGGATTGCTTAGGGCCCTAATCTGGTTCCGGCACGGCACGCTGAGCCTTAGGTTAATTCCTCTTCCTGGTGGGAAATGAGAGTTAAATTTGCCCGTCCAGACATCTCCAGCTAGTCTCTCATTGGTTCTCCCTATTCCTGTTCATCTTCCGCAGTAATTGCAAACTGGGCCAAACAGGAGGTTAAAGGCACTGACTCTCCAAGTCGGGAGAGTGTTAGTAAAGCGTCTGGAATGTTGCACCCGAGTACCAGGGGACGAGAACGGAGACATATTGGAACACGTCTCCCGATCACACGTTTGATCATACTCTGGGTTCCACATGCATGGTTTAGCTGAAGGAAGAATCCCTTAAAGCTGGAGAGTGGAGACCCATGGAATTGGTACCATGCAATATGACTTCAAAGGGTCTTCATTTGCTCACCGAACCTCTCCAATCCTATCACTGCTGCGTTTATGCCAGTGTACACACGCTTGATTCTCTTTCAGAGACATAGCAATCCATAGGTTTTAAGATACTTACTAGTCAGGTACATTCTTAGGCGTTTAATATGGGGTGTTGAGTCCATTTCGTTGAGCAAGGAGTAGCTCTTGTCTATTCCATATTTGGCTTAAGGAACTTTATCTGTGCTCATTTCAATCTCTGGTTTTATGCAGCACCCCAACGCACCATTCCCCTTAAGCAAGCATAAGTTGGTTTTCTAAATTTGAGACCCAGTTCTGTTTTGTAATTCAGTTCCTGTGTAGCCAAGTTTACATTCCGCATATTAGTGGTATCTTATGATGTTTCTTTTCCTGTGTGACTTATTTCAGTTTGAAGCATCATACCTGAATCCACTCATTATGCTGCTACGGGCCTGATGACATAGATTTCATTGCTAAGTGATATTGCATTGTACGTAAGTACCACAACTTCTTTATCCATTTTGCGCTTTCTGCGATATTGAACTTGTAACATAAACGAGGTTCTTGTAAACAGAGCCGTCCCAAACTTTGTGGTGGCTGTGTCTTTTCGATTTTAATTTCCCTTTGCTATAGGACCATAAGTGGAAGTGCCCTAGGCTCTGTTGCTTTGTTTTTTAGATGTTTCAGGAAACACCATACACTTATCCCGAGTGGTTGTTGGCAATTTACATCCCGCCCATCAGCATAACAAGGCTCCCAGTTCTCCATGGCCTGGCCTGCCTTTCTGGATTTTACACTTTTTTCAGATGGCCCTTTTGACTGGGGGGAAGTGAGACTTCATTGTAGTGCAGATTTCCTTTGCAAGCTTGCTTGGTTGGCCAAAAAGGGCGTATGCGTTTTTTCCTGAATATATTCAGGAAAAAACGCATACGCCCTTTTTGGCCAAGTGCATCATTGTGGACGTTCTGCCTCTTTTCCTATGCTTTAAATGCAATTCCAGCTACCTCCTGAAATCGGTTTCCTGCAATTCTGCCCCGCTTTCAAGTCCTCTTGGCAGCCTTACTTCAGTATATTTTTGGACGATAGCTGTCATTTATAACTCTGCAGGTTTGTGAATTACAGTGCCCCTGAGCTCCTTTCTTCAAGTCGCTTTCTTGTGAGCTGGCCGCAACACCACAGATTGCTTCAGGCCCTAATCTGATTCCGGCACGGCACGCTGACCCTAAGGTTAATTCCTCTTCCTGGTGGGAAATGAGAGTTAAATTTGTCCGTCCAGACATCTCCAACTAGTCTCTCATTGGTTCTCCCTATTCCTGTTCATCTTCCGCAGTAATTGCAAACTGGGCCAAACAGGAGGTTAAAGGCACTGACTCTCCAAGTCGGGAGAGTGTTAGTAAAGTGTCTGGAATGTTGCACCCGAGTACCAGGGGACGAGAACGGAGACATATTGGAACACGTCTCCCGATCACACGTTTGATCATACTCTGGGTTCCACATGCATGGTTTAGCTGAAGGAAGAATCCCTTAAAGCTGGAGAGTGGAGACCCGTGGAATGGGTACCATGCAATATGACTTCAAAGGGTCTTCATTTGCTCACCGAACCTCTCCAATCCTATCACTGCTGCGTTTATGCCAGTGTACACACGCTTGATTCTCTTTCGGAGACATAGCAATCCATAGGTTTTAAGATACTTACTAGTCAGGTACAGTCTTAGGCGTTTAACATGGGGTGTTGAGTCCATTTCGTTGAGCAAGGAGTAGCTCTTGTCTATTCCATATTTGGCTTAAGGAACTTTATCTGTGCTCATTTCAATCTCTGGTTTTATGCAGCACCCCAACTGACCTTTCCCCTTAAGCAAGCATAAGTTGGTTTTCTAAATTTGAGACCCAGTTCTGTTTTGTAATTCAGTTCCTGTGTAGCCAAGTTTACATTCCGCATATTAGTGGTATCTTATGATGTTTCTTTTTCTGTGTGACTTATTTCAGTTTGAAGCATCATACCTGAATCCACTCATTATGCTGCTACGGGCCTGATGACATAGATTTCATTGCTGAGTGATATTGCATTGTACGTAAGTGCCACAACTTCTTTATCCATTTTGCGCTTTCTGCGATATTGAACTTGTACCATAAACGAGGTTCTTGTAAACAGAGCCGTCCCAAACTTTGTGGTGGCTGTGTCTTTTCGATTTTAATTTCCCTTAGCTATAGGACCATAAGTGGAAGTGCCCTAGGCTCTGTTGCTTTGTTTTTTACATGTTTCAGGAAACACCATACACTTATCCCGAGTGGTTGTTGGCAATTTACATCCCGCCCATCAGCATAACAAGGCTCCCAGTTCTGCATGGCCTGGCCTGCCTTTCTGGATTTTACACTTTTTTCACATGGCCCTTTTGACCGGGGGGAAGTGAGACTTCATTGTAGTGCAGATTTCCTTTGCAAGCTTGCTTGGTTGGCCAAAAAGGGCGTATGCGTTTTTTCCTGAATATATTCAGGAAAAAACGCATACGCACTCTTTGGCCAAGTGCATCATTGTGGACGTTCTGCCTCTTTTCCTATGCTTTAAATGCAATTCCAGCCTACCTCCTGAAATCGGTTTCCTGCAATTCTGCCCCGCTTTCAAGTCCTCTTGGCAGCCTTACTTCAGTATATTTTTGGACGATAGCTGTCATTTATAACTCTGCAGGTTTGTGAATTACAGTGCCCCTGAGCTCCTTTCTTCAAGTCGCTTTCTTCTGAGCTGGCCGCAACACCACAGATTGCTTCAGGCCCTAATGTGATTCCGGCACGGCACGCTGACCCTTAGGTTAATTCCTCTTCCTGGTGGGAAATGAGAGTTAAATTTGTCCGTCCAGACATGTCCAACTAGTCTCTCATTGGTTCTCCCTATTCCTGTTCATCTTCCGCAGTAATTGCAAACTGGGCCAAACAGGAGGTTAAAGGCACTGACTCTCCAAGTCGGGAGAGTGTTAGTAAAGCGTCTGGAATGTTGCACCCGAGTACCAGGGGACGAGAACGGAGACATATTGGAACACGTCTCCCGATCACACGTTTGATCATACTCTGGGTTCCACATGCATGGTTTAGCTGAAGGAAGAATCCCTTAAAGCTGGAGAGTGGAGACCCGTGGAATGGGTACCATGCAATATGACTTCAAAGGGTCTTCATTTGCTCACCGAACCTCTCCAATCCTATCACTGCTGCGTTTATGTCAGTGTACACACGCTTGATTCTCTTTCGGAGACATAGCAATCCATAGGTTTTAAGATACTTACTAGTCAGGTACAGTCTTAGGCGTTTAACATGGGGTGTTGAGTCCATTTCGTTGAGCAAGGAGTAGCTCTTGTCTATTCCATATTTGGCTTAAGGAACTTTATCTGTGCTCATTTCAATCTCTGGTTTTATGCAGCACCCCAACTGACCTTTCCCCTTAAGCAAGCATAAGTTGGTGTTCTAAATTTGAGACCCTCTGCTGTTTTGTAATTCAGTTCCTGTGTAGCCAAGTTTACATTCCGCATATTAGTGGTATCTTATGATGTTTCTTTTTCTGTGTGACTTATTTCAGTTTGAAGCATCATACCTGAATCCACTCATTATGCTGCTACGGGCCTGATGACATAGATTTCATTGCTGAGTGATATTGCATTGTACGTAAGTACCACAACTTCTTTATCCATTTTGCGCTTTCTGCGATATTGAACCTTTACCGTAAACGAGCCGTCCCAAACTTTGGGGTGGCTGTGTCTTTTTGATTTTAATTTCCCTAAGCTATAGGACCATAAGTGGAAGTGCCCCAGGCTCTGTTGCTTTGTTTTTTAGATGTTTCAGGAAACACCATACACTTCTCCCGAGTGGCTGTTGGCAATTTACATCCCGCCCATCACCATAACAAGGCTCCCAGTTCTCCATGGCCTGTCCTGCCTTTCTGGATTTTACACTTTTTTCAGATGGCCCTTTTGACCCGGGGGAAGTGAGACTTCATTGTAGTGCAGATTTCCTTTGCAAGCTTGCTTGGTTGGCCAAAAAGGGCGTATGCGTTTTTTCCTGAATATATTCAGGAAAAAACGCATACGCCCTTTTTGGCCAAGTGCATCATTGTGGACGTTCTGCCTCTTTTCCTATGCTTTAAATGCAATTCCAGCCTACCTCCTGAAATCGGTTTCCTGCAATTCTGCCCCACTTTCAAGTCCTCTTGGCAGCCTTACTACAGTATATTTTTGGACGATAGCTGTCATTTATAACTCTGCAGGTTTGTGAATTACAGTGCCCCTGAGCTCCTTTCTTCAAGTCGCTTTCTTGTGAGCTGGCCGCAACACCACAGATTGCTTCAGGCCCTAATCTGATTCCGGCACGGCACGCTGACCCTTAGGTTAATTCCTCTTACTGGTGGGAAATGAGAGTTAAATTTGCCCGTCCAGACACCTCCAGCTAGTCTCTCATTGGTTCTCCCTATTCCTGTTCATCTTCCGCAGTAATTGCAAACTGGGCCAAACTGGAGGTTAAAGGCACTGACTCTCCAAGTCGGGAGAGTGTTAGTAAAGCGTCTGGAATGTTGCACCCGAGTACCAGGGGACGAGAACGGAGACATATTGGAACACGTCTCCCGATCACACGTTTGATCATACTCTGGGTTCCACATGCATTGTTTAGCTGAAGGAAGAATCCCGTAAACCTGGAGAGTTGAGACCCGTGGAATGGGTACCATGCAATATGACTTCAAAGTGTCTTCATTTGCTCACCGAACCTCTCCAATCCTATCACTGCTGCGTTTATGCCAGTGTACACACGCTTGATTCTCTTTCGGAGACATAGCAATCCATAGGTTTTAAGATACTTACTAGTCAGGTACATTCTTAGGCGTTTAATATGGGGTGTTGAGTCCATTTCGTTGAGCAAGCAGTAGCTCTTGTCTATTCCATATTTGGCTTAAGGAACTTTATCTGTGCTCATTTCAATCTCTGGTTTTATGCAGCACCCCAACTCACCTTTCCCTTTAAGCAAGCATAAGTTGGTTTTCTAAATTTGAGACCCTGTTCTGTTTTGTAATCCAGTTCATGTGTAGCCAAGTTTACATTCTGTGTATTAGTGATACCTTATGATGTTTCTTTTTCTTTGTGACTTATTTCAGTTAGAATCATCATACCTGAATCCACTCATTATGCTGCTACGGGCGTGATGACATAGATTTCATTGCTGAGTGATATTGCATTGTACGTAAGTACCACAACTTCTTTATCCATTTTACACTTTCTGCGATATTGAACTTGTGCCATAAACGAGGTTCTTGTAAACAGAGCCGTCCCAAGCTTTGGGGTGGCTGTGTCTTTTTGATTTTAATTTCCCTAAGCTATAGGACAATAAGTGGAAGTGCCCTAGGATCTGTTGCTTTGTTTTTTAGATGTTTCAGGAAACACCATACACTTCTCCCGAGTGGCTGTTGGCAATTTACATCCCGCCCATCAGCATAACAAGGCTCCCAGTTCTCCATGGCCTGTCCTGCCTTTCTGGATTTTACACTTTTTTCAGATGGCCCTTTTGACCCGGGGGAAGTGAGACTTCATTGTAGTGCAGATTTCCTTTGCAAGCTTGCTTGGTTGGCCAAAAAGGGCGTATGCGTTTTTTCCTGAATATATTCAGGAAAAAACGCATACGCCCTTTTTGGCCAAGTGCATCATTGTGGACGTTCTGCCTCTTTTCCTATGCTTTAAATGCAATTCCAGCCTACCTCCTGAAATCGGTTTCCTGCAATTCTGCCCCACTTTCAAGTCCTCTTGGCAGCCTTACTACAGTATATTTTTGGACGATAGCTGTCATTTATAACTCTGCAGGTTTGTGAATTACAGTGCCCCTGAGCTCCTTTCTTCAAGTCGCTTTCTTGTGAGCTGGCCGCAACACCACAGATTGCTTCAGGCCCTAATCTGATTCCGGCACGGCACGCTGACCCTTAGGTTAATTCCTCTTCCTGGTGGGAAATGAGAGTTAAATTTGCCCGTCCAGACACCTCCAGCTAGTCTCTCATTGGTTCTCCCTATTCCTGTTCATCTTCCACAGTAATTGCAAACTGGGCCAAATAGGAGGTTAAAGGCACTGACTCTCCAAGTCGGGAGAGTGTTAGTAAAGCGTCTGGAATGTTGCACCCGAGTACCAGGGGACGAGAACTGAGACATATTGGAACACGTCTCCCGATCACACGTTTGATCATACTCTGGGTTCCACATGCATTGTTTAGCTGAAGGAAGAATCCCGTAAACCTGGAGAGTTGAGACCCGTGGAATGGGTACCATGCAATATGACTTCAAAGTGTCTTCATTTGCTCACCGAACCTCTCCAATCCTTTCACTGCTGCGTTTATGCCAGTGTACACACGCTTGATTCTCTTTCGGAGACATAGCAATCCATAGGTTTTAAGATACTTACTACTCAGGTACATTCTTAGGCATTTAATATGGGGTGTTGAGTCCATTTCGTTGAGCAAGCAGTAGCTCTTGTCTATTCCATATTTGGCTTAAGGAACTTTATCTGTGCTCATTTCAATCTCTGGTTTTATGCAGCACCCCAACTCACCTTTCCCCTTAAGCAAGCATAAGTTGGTTTTCTAAATTTGAGACCCTGTTCTGTTTTGTAATCCAGTTCATGTGTAGACAAGTTTACATTCTGTGTATTAGTGATACCTTATGATGTTTCTTTTTCTTTGTGACTTATTTCAGTTAGAATCATCATACCTGAATCCACTCATTATGCTGCTACGGGCCTGATGACATAGATTTCATTGCTGAGTGATATTGCATTGTACGTAAGTACCACAACTTCTTTATCCATTTTACACTTTCTGCGATATTGAACTTGTGCCATAAACGAGGTTCTTGTAAACAGAGCCGTCCCAAGCTTTGGGGTGGCTGTGTCTTTTTGATTTTAATTTCCCTAAGCTATAGGACAATAAGTGGAAGTGCCCTAGGATCTGTTGCTTTGTTTTTTAGATGTTTCAGGAAACACCATACACTTCTCCCAAGTGGCTGTTGGCAATTTACATCCCGCCCATCAGCATAACAAGGCTCCCAGTTCTCCATGGCCTGTCCTGCCTTTCTGGATTTTACACTTTTTTCAGATCGCCCTTTTGACCAGGGGGAAGTGAGACTTCATTGTAGTGCAGATTTCCTTTGCAAGCTTGCTTGGTTGGCCAAAAAGTGCGTATGCGTTTTTTCTAGAATATATTCAGGAAAAAACGCATACGCCCTTTTCGGCCAAGTGCATCATTGTGCACGTTCTGCCTCTTTTCCTATGTTTTAAATGCAATTCCCGCCTACCTCCTGAAATCGGTTTCCTGCAATTCTGCCTCGCTTTCAAGTCCTCTTGGCAGCCTTACTTCAGTATATTTTTGGACGATAGCTGTCATTTATAACTCTGCAGATTTGTGAATTACAGTGCCCCTGAGCTCCTTTCTTCAAGTCGCTTTCTTGTGAGCTGGCCGCAACACCGCAGGATTGCTTCAGGCCCTAATCTGGTTCTGGCACGGCACGCTGACCCTTAGGTTAATTCCTCTTCCTGGTGGGAAATGAGAGTTAAATTTGCCCGTTCAGACACCTCCAGCTAGTCTCTCATTGGTTCTCCCTATTCCTGTTCATCTTCCGCAGTAATTGCAAACTGGGCCAAATAGGAGGTTAAAGGCACTGACTCTCCAAGTCGGGAGAGTGTTAGTAAAGCGTCTGGAATGTTGCACCCGAGTACCAGGGGACGAGAACGGAGACATATTGGAACACGTCTCCCGAGCACACGTTTGATCATACTCTGAGTTCCACATGCATGGTTTAGCTGAAGGAAGAATCCCTTAAAGCTGGAGAGTTGAGACCCGTGGAATGGGTACCATGCAATATGACTTCAAAGGGTCTTCATTTGCTCACTGACCTCTCCAATCCTATCACTGCTGCGTTTATGTCAGTGTACACACGCTTGATTCTCTTTCGGAGACATAGCAATCCATAGGTTTTAAGATACTTACTACTCAGGTACATTCTTAGGCGTTTAATATGGGGTGTTGAGTCCATTTCGTTGAGCAAGGAGTAGCTCTTGTCTATTCCATATTTGGCTTAAGGAACTTTATCTGTGCTCATTTCAATCTCTGGTTTTATGCAGCACCCCAACTCACCTTTCCCCTTAAGCAAGCATAAGTTGGTGTTCTAAATTTGAGACCCTGTTCTGTTTTGTAATCCAGTTCATGTGTAGCCAAGTTTACATTCTGTGTATTAGTGATACCTTATGATGTTTCTTTTTCTTTGTGACTTATTTCAGTTAGAATCATCATACCTGAATCCACTCATTATGCTGCTACGGGCCTGATGACATAGATTTCATTGCTGAATGATATTGCATTGTACGTAAGTACCACAACTTCTTTATCCATTTTACACTTTCTGCGATATTGAACTTGTGCCATAAACGAGATTCTTGTAAACAGAGATGTCCCAAATTTTGGGGTGGCTGTGTCTTTTTGATTTTAATTTCCGTAAGCTATAGGACCATAAGTGGAAGTGCCCTAGGCTCTGTTGCTTTGTTTTTTAGATGTTTCAGGCAACACCATACACTTCTCCGGAGTGGCTGTTGGTAATTTACATCCCGCCCATCAGCATAACAAGGCTCCCAGTTCTCCATGGCCTGGCCTGCCTTTCTGGATTTTACACTTTTTTCAGATGGCCCTTTTGACCGGGGGGAAGTGAGACTTCATTGTAGTGCAGATTTCCTTTGCAAGCTTGCTTGGTTGGCCAAAAAGGGCGTATGCGTTTTTTCCTGAATATATTCAGGAAAAAACGCATACGCACTCTTTGGCCAAGTGCATCATTGTGGACGTTCTGCCTCTTTTCCTATGCTTTAAATGCAATTCCAGCCTACCTCCTGAAATCGGTTTCCTGCAATTCTGCCCCGCTTTCAAGTCCTCTTGGCAGCCTTACTTCAGTATATTTTTGGACGATAGCTGTCATTTATAACTCTGCAGGTTTGTGAATTACAGTGCCCCTGAGCTCCTTTCTTCAAGTCGCTTTCTTGTGAGCTGGCCGCAACACCACAGATTGCTTCAGGCCCTAATCTGGTTCCGGCACGGCACGCTGACCCTTAGGTTAATTCCTCTTCCTGGTGGGAAATGAGAGTTAAATTTGCCAGTCAAGACACATCCAGCTAGTCTCTCATTAGTTCTCCCTATTCCTGTTCATTTTCCGCAGAAATTGCAAACTGGGCCAAACAGGAGGTTAAAGGCACTAACTCTCCAAGTCGGGAGAGATTTACTAAAGCGTCTGGAATGTTGCACCCAAGTACCAGGGAACGAGAACTGAGACATATTGGAACACGTCTCCCGATCACACGGTTGATCACACACTGGGTTCCACATGCATGGTTTAGCTGAAGGAAGAATCCCTTAAAGCTGGAGCGTGGAGACCCGTGGAATGGGTACCATGCAATATGACTTCAAAGGGTCTTCATTTGCTCACCGAACCTCTCCAATCCTATCACTGCTGCGTTTATGCCAGTGTACACACGCTTGATTCTCTTTCGGAGACATAGCAATCCATAGGTTTTAAGATACTTACTACTCAGGTACAGTCTTAGGCGTTTAATATGGGGTGTTGAGTTCATTTTGTTGAGCAAGGAGTAGCTCTTGTCTATTCCATATTTGGCTTAAGGAACTTTATCTGTGCTCATTTCAATCTCTGGTTTTATGCAGCACCCCAACTCACCTTTCCCCTTAAGCAAGCATAAGTTGGTTTTCTAAATTTGAGACCCTGTTCTGTTTTGTAATTCAGTTCCTGTGTAGCCAAGTTTACATTCCGCGTATTAGTGATATCTTATGATGCTTCTTTTTCTTTGTGACTTATTTCAGTTAGAAGCATCATACCTGAATCCACTCATTATGCTGCTACGGGCCTGATGACATAGATGTCATTGCCGAGTGATATTGAATTGTACGTAAGTACCACAACTTCTTTATCCATTTTGCGCTTTCTGCGATATTGAACTTGTACCGTAAACGAGCCGTCCCAAACTTTGGGGTGGCTGTGTCTTTTTGATTTTAATTTCCCTAAGCTATAGGACCATAAGTGGAAGTGCCCCAGGCTCTGTTGCTTTGTTTTTTAGATGTTTCAGGAAACACCATACACTTCTCCAGAGTGGCTGTTGGCAATTTACATCCCGCCCATCAGCATAACAAGGCTCCCAGTTCTCCATGGCCTGTCCTGCCTTTCTGGATTTTACACTTTTTTCAGATGGCCCTTTTGACCCGGGGGAAGTGAGACTTCATTGTAGTGCAGATTTCCTTTGCAAGCTTGCTTGGTTGGCCAAAAAGGGCGTATGCGTTTTTTCCTGAATATATTCAGGAAAAAACGCATACGCCCTTTTTGGCCAAGTGCATCATTGTGGACGTTCTGCCTCTTTTCCTATGTTTTAAATGGAATTCCAGCCTACCTCCTGAAATCGGTTTCCTGCAATTCTGCCCCACTTTCAAGTCCTCTTGGCAGCCTTACTACAGTATATTTTTGGACGATAGCTGTCATTTATAACTCCCCAGGTTTGTGAATTACAGTGCCCCTGAGCTCCTTTCTTCAAGTCGCTTTCTTGTGAGCTGGCCGCAACACCACAGATTGCTTCAGGCCCTAATCTTATTCTGACACGGCACGCTGACCCTTAGGTTAATTCCTCTTCCTGGTGGGAAATGAGAGTTAAATTTGCCCGTCCAGACACATCCAGCTAGTCTCTCATTGGTTCTCCCTATTCCTGTTCATCTTCCGCAGTAATTGCAAACTGGGCCAAACAGGAGGTTAAAGGCACTGACTCTCCAAGTCGGGAGAGTGTTAGTAAAGCGTCTGGAATGTTGCACCCGAGTACCAGGTGACGAGAACGGAGACATATTGGAACACGTCTCCCGATCACACGTTTGATTATACTCTGGGTTCCACATGCATTGCTTAGCTGAAGGAAGAATCCCGTAAACCTGGAGAATTGAGACCCGTGGAATGGGTACCATGCAATATGACTTCAAAGTGTCTTCATTTTCTCACCGAACCTCTCCAATCCTATCACTGCTGCGTTTATGCCTGTGTACACACGCTTGATTCTCTTTCGGAGACATAGCAATCCATAGGTTTTAAGATACTTACTAGTCAGGTACATTCTTAGGCGTTTAATATGGGGTGTTGAGTCCATTTCGTTGAGCAAGCAGTAGCTCTTGTCTATTCCATATTTGGCTTAAGGAACTTTATCTGTGCTCATTTCAATCTCTGGTTTTATGCAGCACCCCAACTCACCTTTCCCCTTAAGCAAGCATAAGTTGGTTTTCTAAATTTGAGACCCTGTTCTGTTTTGTAATCCAGTTCATGTGTAGCCAAGTTTACATTCTGTGTATTAGTGATACCTTATGATGTTTCTTTTTCTTTGTGACTTATTTCAGTTAGAATCATCATACCTGAATCCACTCATTATGCTGCTACGGGCGTGATGACATAGATTTCATTGCTGAGTGATATTGCATTGTACGTAAGTACCACAACTTCTTTATCCATTTTGCGCTTTCTGCGATATTGAACTTGTACTGTAAACGAGCCATCCCAAATGTTGGGGTGGCTGTGTCTTTTTGATTTTAATTTCCCTAAGCTATAGGACCATAAGTGGAAGTGCCCCAGGCTCTGTTGCTTTGTTTTTTAGATGTTTCAGGAAACACCATACACTTCTCCCGAGTGGCTGTTGGCAATTTACATCCCGCCCATCAGCATAACAAGGCTCCCAGTTCTCCATGGCCTGTCCTGCCTTTCTGGATTTTACACTTTTTTCAGATGGCCCTTTTGACCAGGGGGAAGTGAGACTTCATTGTAGTGCAGATTTCCTTTGCAAGCTTGCTTGGTTGGCCAAAAAGGGCGTATGCGTTTTTTCCTGAATATATTCAGGAAAAAACGCATACACCCTTTTTGGCCAAGTGCATCATTGTCGACGTTCTGCCTCTTTTCCTATGCTTTAAATGCAATTCCAATCTACCTCCTGAAATCAGTTTCCTGCAATTCTGCCCCACTTTCAAGTCCTCTTGGCAGCCTTACTTCAGTATATTTTTGGACGATAGCTGTCATTTATAACTCTGCAGGTTTGTGAATTACAGTGCCCCTGAGCTCCTTTCTTCAAGTCGCTTTCTTGTGAGCTGGCCGCAACACCACAGATTGCTTCAGGCCCTAATCTGGTTCCGGCACGGCACGCTGACCCTTAGGTTAATTCCTCTTCCTGGTGGGAAATGAGAGTTAAATTTGTCCGTCCAGACATCTCCAACTAGTCTCTCATTGGTTCTCCCTATTCCTGTTCATCTTCCGCAGTAATTGCAAACTGGGCCAAACAGGAGGTTAAAGGCACTGACTCTCCAAGTCGGGAGAGTGTTAGTAAAGTGTCTGGAATGTTGCACCCGAGTACCAGGGGACGAGAACGGAGACATATTGGAACACGTCTCCCGATCACACGTTTGATCATACTCTGGGTTCCACATGCATGGTTTAGCTGAAGGAAGAATCCCTTAAAGCTGGAGAGTGGAGACCCGTGGAATGGGTACCATGCAATATGACTTCAAAGGGTCTTCATTTGCTCACCGAACCTCTCCAATCCTATCACTGCTGCGTTTATGCCAGTGTACACACGCTTGATTCTCTTTCGGAGACATAGCAATCCATAGGTTTTAAGATACTTACTAGTCAGGTACAGTCTTAGGCGTTTAACATGGGGTGTTGAGTCCATTTCGTTGAGCAAGGAGTAGCTCTTGTCTATTCCATATTTGGCTTAAGGAACTTTATCTGTGCTCATTTCAATCTCTGGTTTTATGCAGCACCCCAACTGACCTTTCCCCTTAAGCAAGCATAAGTTGGTTTTCTAAATTTGAGACCCAGTTCTGTTTTGTAATTCAGTTCCTGTGTAGCCAAGTTTACATTCCGCATATTAGTGGTATCTTATGATGTTTCTTTTTCTGTGTGACTTATTTCAGTTTGAAGCATCATACCTGAATCCACTCATTATGCTGCTACGGGCCTGATGACATAGATTTCATTGCTGAGTGATATTGCATTGTACGTAAGTGCCACAACTTCTTTATCCATTTTGCGCTTTCTGCGATATTGAACTTGTACCATAAACGAGGTTCTTGTAAACAGAGCCGTCCCAAACTTTGTGGTGGCTGTGTCTTTTCGATTTTAATTTCCCTTAGCTATAGGACCATAAGTGGAAGTGCCCTAGGCTCTGTTGCTTTGTTTTTTACATGTTTCAGGAAACACCATACACTTATCCCGAGTGGTTGTTGGCAATTTACATCCCGCCCATCAGCATAACAAGGCTCCCAGTTCTGCATGGCCTGGCCTGCCTTTCTGGATTTTACACTTTTTTCACATGGCCCTTTTGACCGGGGGGAAGTGAGACTTCATTGTAGTGCAGATTTCCTTTGCAAGCTTGCTTGGTTGGCCAAAAAGGGCGTATGCGTTTTTTCCTGAATATATTCAGGAAAAAACGCATACGCACTCTTTGGCCAAGTGCATCATTGTGGACGTTCTGCCTCTTTTCCTATGCTTTAAATGCAATTCCAGCCTACCTCCTGAAATCGGTTTCCTGCAATTCTGCCCCGCTTTCAAGTCCTCTTGGCAGCCTTACTTCAGTATATTTTTGGACGATAGCTGTCATTTATAACTCTGCAGGTTTGTGAATTACAGTGCCCCTGAGCTCCTTTCTTCAAGTCGCTTTCTTCTGAGCTGGCCGCAACACCACAGATTGCTTCAGGCCCTAATGTGATTCCGGCACGGCACGCTGACCCTTAGGTTAATTCCTCTTCCTGGTGGGAAATGAGAGTTAAATTTGTCCGTCCAGACATGTCCAACTAGTCTCTCATTGGTTCTCCCTATTCCTGTTCATCTTCCGCAGTAATTGCAAACTGGGCCAAACAGGAGGTTAAAGGCACTGACTCTCCAAGTCGGGAGAGTGTTAGTAAAGCGTCTGGAATGTTGCACCCGAGTACCAGGGGACGAGAACGGAGACATATTGGAACACGTCTCCCGATCACACGTTTGATCATACTCTGGGTTCCACATGCATGGTTTAGCTGAAGGAAGAATCCCTTAAAGCTGGAGAGTGGAGACCCGTGGAATGGGTACCATGCAATATGACTTCAAAGGGTCTTCATTTGCTCACCGAACCTCTCCAATCCTATCACTGCTGCGTTTATGTCAGTGTACACACGCTTGATTCTCTTTCGGAGACATAGCAATCCATAGGTTTTAAGATACTTACTAGTCAGGTACAGTCTTAGGCGTTTAACATGGGGTGTTGAGTCCATTTCGTTGAGCAAGGAGTAGCTCTTGTCTATTCCATATTTGGCTTAAGGAACTTTATCTGTGCTCATTTCAATCTCTGGTTTTATGCAGCACCCCAACTGACCTTTCCCCTTAAGCAAGCATAAGTTGGTGTTCTAAATTTGAGACCCTCTGCTGTTTTGTAATTCAGTTCCTGTGTAGCCAAGTTTACATTCCGCATATTAGTGGTATCTTATGATGTTTCTTTTTCTGTGTGACTTATTTCAGTTTGAAGCATCATACCTGAATCCACTCATTATGCTGCTACGGGCCTGATGACATAGATTTCATTGCTGAGTGATATTGCATTGTACGTAAGTACCACAACTTCTTTATCCATTTTGCGCTTTCTGCGATATTGAACCTTTACCGTAAACGAGCCGTCCCAAACTTTGGGGTGGCTGTGTCTTTTTGATTTTAATTTCCCTAAGCTATAGGACAATAAGTGGAAGTGCCCTAGGATCTGTTGCTTTGTTTTTTAGATGTTTCAGGAAACACCATACACTTCTCCCAAGTGGCTGTTGGCAATTTACATCCCGCCCATCAGCATAACAAGGCTCCCAGTTCTCCATGGCCTGTCCTGCCTTTCTGGATTTTACACTTTTTTCAGATCGCCCTTTTGACCAGGGGGAAGTGAGACTTCATTGTAGTGCAGATTTCCTTTGCAAGCTTGCTTGGTTGGCCAAAAAGTGCGTATGCGTTTTTTCTAGAATATATTCAGGAAAAAACGCATACGCCCTTTTCGGCCAAGTGCATCATTGTGCACGTTCTGCCTCTTTTCCTATGTTTTAAATGCAATTCCCGCCTACCTCCTGAAATCGGTTTCCTGCAATTCTGCCTCGCTTTCAAGTCCTCTTGGCAGCCTTACTTCAGTATATTTTTGGACGATAGCTGTCATTTATAACTCTGCAGATTTGTGAATTACAGTGCCCCTGAGCTCCTTTCTTCAAGTCGCTTTCTTGTGAGCTGGCCGCAACACCGCAGGATTGCTTCAGGCCCTAATCTGGTTCCGGCACGGCACGCTGACCCTTAGGTTAATTCCTCTTCCTGGTGGGAAATGAGAGTTAAATTTGCCCGTTCAGACACCTCCAGCTAGTCTCTCATTGGTTCTCCCTATTCCTGTTCATCTTCCGCAGTAATTGCAAACTGGGCCAAATAGGAGGTTAAAGGCACTGACTCTCCAAGTCGGGAGAGTGTTAGTAAAGCGTCTGGAATGTTGCACCCGAGTACCAGGGGACGAGAACGGAGACATATTGGAACACGTCTCCCGAGCACACGTTTGATCATACTCTGAGTTCCACATGCATGGTTTAGCTGAAGGAAGAATCCCTTAAAGCTGGAGAGTTGAGACCCGTGGAATGGGTACCATGCAATATGACTTCAAAGGGTCTTCATTTGCTCACTGACCTCTCCAATCCTATCACTGCTGCGTTTATGTCAGTGTACACACGCTTGATTCTCTTTCGGAGACATAGCAATCCATAGGTTTTAAGATACTTACTACTCAGGTACATTCTTAGGCGTTTAATATGGGGTGTTGAGTCCATTTCGTTGAGCAAGGAGTAGCTCTTGTCTATTCCATATTTGGCTTAAGGAACTTTATCTGTGCTCATTTCAATCTCTGGTTTTATGCAGCACCCCAACTCACCTTTCCCCTTAAGCAAGCATAAGTTGGTGTTCTAAATTTGAGACCCTGTTCTGTTTTGTAATCCAGTTCATGTGTAGCCAAGTTTACATTCTGTGTATTAGTGATACCTTATGATGTTTCTTTTTCTTTGTGACTTATTTCAGTTAGAATCATCATACCTGAATCCACTCATTATGCTGCTACGGGCCTGATGACATAGATTTCATTGCTGAATGATATTGCATTGTACGTAAGTACCACAACTTCTTTATCCATTTTACACTTTCTGCGATATTGAACTTGTGCCATAAACGAGATTCTTGTAAACAGAGATGTCCCAAATTTTGGGGTGGCTGTGTCTTTTTGATTTTAATTTCCGTAAGCTATAGGACCATAAGTGGAAGTGCCCTAGGCTCTGTTGCTTTGTTTTTTAGATGTTTCAGGCAACACCATACACTTCTCCGGAGTGGCTGTTGGTAATTTACATCCCGCCCATCAGCATAACAAGGCTCCCAGTTCTCCATGGCCTGGCCTGCCTTTCTAGATTTTACACTTTTTTCAGATGGCCCTTTTGACCGGGGGGAAGTGAGACTTCATTGTAGTGCAGATTTCCTTTGCAAGCTTGCTTGGTTGGCCAAAAAGGGCGTATGCGTTTTTTCCTGAATATATTCAGGAAAAAACGCATACGCAATCTTTGGCCAAGTGCATCATTGTGGACGTTCTGCCTCTTTTCCTATGCTTTAAATGCAATTCCAGCCTACCTCCTGAAATCGGTTTCCTGCAATTCTGCCCCGCTTTCAAGTCCTCTTGGCAGCCTTACTTCAGTATATTTTTGGACGATAGCTGTCATTTATAACTCTGCAGGTTTGTGAATTACAGTGCCCCTGAGCTCCTTTCTTCAAGTCGCTTTCTTGTGAGCTGGCCGCAACACCACAGATTGCTTCAGGCCCTAATCTGGTTCCGGCACGGCACGCTGACCCTTAGGTTAATTCCTCTTCCTGGTGGGAAATGAGAGTTAAATTTGCCAGTCAAGACACATCCAGCTAGTCTCTCATTAGTTCTCCCTATTCCTGTTCATTTTCCGCAGAAATTGCAAACTGGGCCAAACAGGAGGTTAAAGGCACTAACTCTCCAAGTCGGGAGAGATTTACTAAAGCGTCTGGAATGTTGCACCCAAGTACCAGGGAACGAGAACTGAGACATATTGGAACACGTCTCCCGATCACACGGTTGATCACACACTGGGTTCCACATGCATGGTTTAGCTGAAGGAAGAATCCCTTAAAGCTGGAGCGTGGAGACCCGTGGAATGGGTACCATGCAATATGACTTCAAAGGGTCTTCATTTGCTCACCGAACCTCTCCAATCCTATCACTGCTGCGTTTATGCCAGTGTACACACGCTTGATTCTCTTTCGGAGACATAGCAATCCATAGGTTTTAAGATACTTACTACTCAGGTACAGTCTTAGGCGTTTAATATGGGGTGTTGAGTTCATTTTGTTGAGCAAGGAGTAGCTCTTGTCTATTCCATATTTGGCTTAAGGAACTTTATCTGTGCTCATTTCAATCTCTGGTTTTATGCAGCACCCCAACTCACCTTTCCCCTTAAGCAAGCATAAGTTGGTTTTCTAAATTTGAGACCCTGTTCTGTTTTGTAATTCAGTTCCTGTGTAGCCAAGTTTACATTCCGCGTATTAGTGATATCTTATGATGCTTCTTTTTCTTTGTGACTTATTTCAGTTAGAAGCATCATACCTGAATCCACTCATTATGCTGCTACGGGCCTGATGACATAGATGTCATTGCCGAGTGATATTGAATTGTACGTAAGTACCACAACTTCTTTATCCATTTTGCGCTTTCTGCGATATTGAACTTGTACCGTAAACGAGCCGTCCCAAACTTTGGGGTGGCTGTGTCTTTTTGATTTTAATTTCCCTAAGCTATAGGACCATAAGTGGAAGTGCCCCAGGCTCTGTTGCTTTGTTTTTTAGATGTTTCAGGAAACACCATACACTTCTCCAGAGTGGCTGTTGGCAATTTACATCCCGCCCATCAGCATAACAAGGCTCCCAGTTCTCCATGGCCTGTCCTGCCTTTCTGGATTTTACACTTTTTTCAGATGGCCCTTTTGACCCGGGGGAAGTGAGACTTCATTGTAGTGCAGATTTCCTTTGCAAGCTTGCTTGGTTGGCCAAAAAGGGCGTATGCGTTTTTTCCTGAATATATTCAGGAAAAAACGCATACGCCCTTTTTGGCCAAGTGCATCATTGTGGACGTTCTGCCTCTTTTCCTATGTTTTAAATGGAATTCCAGCCTACCTCCTGAAATCGGTTTCCTGCAATTCTGCCCCACTTTCAAGTCCTCTTGGCAGCCTTACTACAGTATATTTTTGGACGATAGCTGTCATTTATAACTCCCCAGGTTTGTGAATTACAGTGCCCCTGAGCTCCTTTCTTCAAGTCGCTTTCTTGTGAGCTGGCCGCAACACCACAGATTGCTTCAGGCCCTAATCTTATTCTGACACGGCACGCTGACCCTTAGGTTAATTCCTCTTCCTGGTGGGAAATGAGAGTTAAATTTGCCCGTCCAGACACATCCAGCTAGTCTCTCATTGGTTCTCCCTATTCCTGTTCATCTTCCGCAGTAATTGCAAACTGGGCCAAACAGGAGGTTAAAGGCACTGACTCTCCAAGTCGGGAGAGTGTTAGTAAAGCGTCTGGAATGTTGCACCCGAGTACCAGGTGACGAGAACGGAGACATATTGGAACACGTCTCCCGATCACACGTTTGATTATACTCTGGGTTCCACATGCATTGCTTAGCTGAAGGAAGAATCCCGTAAACCTGGAGAATTGAGACCCGTGGAATGGGTACCATGCAATATGACTTCAAAGTGTCTTCATTTTCTCACCGAACCTCTCCAATCCTATCACTGCTGCGTTTATGCCTGTGTACACACGCTTGATTCTCTTTCGGAGACATAGCAATCCATAGGTTTTAAGATACTTACTAGTCAGGTACATTCTTAGGCGTTTAATATGGGGTGTTGAGTCCATTTCGTTGAGCAAGCAGTAGCTCTTGTCTATTCCATATTTGGCTTAAGGAACTTTATCTGTGCTCATTTCAATCTCTGGTTTTATGCAGCACCCCAACTCACCTTTCCCCTTAAGCAAGCATAAGTTGGTTTTCTAAATTTGAGACCCTGTTCTGTTTTGTAATCCAGTTCATGTGTAGCCAAGTTTACATTCCGTGTATTAGTGATACCTTATGATGTTTCTTTTTCTTTGTGACTTATTTCAGTTAGAATCATCATACCTGAATCCACTCATTATGCTGCTACGGGCGTGATGACATAGATTTCATTGCTGAGTGATATTGCATTGTACGTAAGTACCACAACTTCTTTATCCATTTTGCGCTTTCTGCGATATTGAACTTGTACTGTAAACGAGCCATCCCAAATGTTGGGGTGGCTGTGTCTTTTTGATTTTAATTTCCCTAAGCTATAGGACCATAAGTGGAAGTGCCCCAGGCTCTGTTGCTTTGTTTTTTAGATGTTTCAGGAAACACCATACACTTCTCCCGAGTGGCTGTTGGCAATTTACATCCCGCCCATCAGCATAACAAGGCTCCCAGTTCTCCATGGCCTGTCCTGCCTTTCTGGATTTTACACTTTTTTCAGATGGCCCTTTTGACCAGGGGGAAGTGAGACTTCATTGTAGTGCAGATTTCCTTTGCAAGCTTGCTTGGTTGGCCAAAAAGGGCGTATGTGTTTTTTCCTGAATATATTCAGGAAAAAACGCATACACCCTTTTTGGCCAAGTGCATCATTGTCGACGTTCTGCCTCTTTTCCTATGCTTTAAATGCAATTCCAATCTACCTCCTGAAATCAGTTTCCTGCAATTCTGCCCCACTTTCAAGTCCTCTTGGCAGCCTTACTTCAGTATATTTTTGGACGATAGCTGTCATTTATAACTCTGCAGGTTTGTGAATTACAGTGCCCCTGAGCTCCTTTCTTCAAGTCGCTTTCTTGTGAGCTGGCCGCAACACCACAGATTGCTTCAGGCCCTAATCTGGTTCCGGCACGGCACGCTGACCCTTAGGTTAATTCCTCTTCCTGGTGGGAAATGAGAGTTAAATTTGCCAGTCAAGACACATCCAGCTAGTCTCTCATTAGTTCTCCCTATTCCTGTTCATTTTCCGCAGAAATTGCAAACTGGGCCAAACAGGAGGTTAAAGGCACTAACTCTCCAAGTTGGGAGAGATTTACTAAAGCGTCTGGAATGTTGCACCCGAGTACCAGGGAACGAGAACTGAGACATATTGGAACACGTCTCCCGATCACACGGTTGATCACACACTGGGTTCCACATGCATGGTTTAGCTGAAGGAAGAATCCCTTAAAGCTGGAGCGTGGAGACCCGTGGAATGGGTACCATGCAATATGACTTCAAAGGGTCTTCATTTGCTCACCGAACCTCTCTAATCCTATCACTGCTGCGTTTATGCCAGTGTACACACGCTTGATTCTCTTTCGGAGACATAGCAATCCATAGGTTTTAAGATACTTACTACTCAGGTACAGTCTTAGGCGTTTAATATGGGGTGTTGAGTCCATTTTGTTGAGCAAGGAGTAGCTCTTGTCTATTCCATATTTGGCTTAAGGAACTTTATCTGTGCTCATTTCAATCTCTGGTTTTATGCAGCACCCCAACTCACCTTTCCCCTTAAGCAAGCATAAGTTGGTTTTCTAAATTTGAGACCCTGTTCTGTTTTGTAATTCAGTTCCTGTGTAGCCAAGTTTACATTCCGCGTATTAGTGATATCTTATGATGTTTCTTTTTCTGTGTGACGTATTTCAGTTAGAATCATCATACCTGAATCCACTCATTATGCTGCTACGGGCCTGATGACACAGATGTCATTGCTGAGTGATATTGCTTTGTACATAAGTACCACAACTTCTTTTCCATTTTTCGCTTTCTGCGATATTGAACTTGTACCGTAAACGAGGTTCTGGTAAACAGAGCCGTCCCAAACTTTGGGGTGGCTCTGTCTTTTTGAATTTAATTTCCCTAAGCTATAGGACCATAAGGGGAAGTGCCCTAGGCTCTGTTGCTTTGTTTTTTAGATGTTTCAGGAAACACCATACACTTCTCCCGAGTGGCTGTTGGCAGTTTACATCCCGCCCATCAGCATAACAAGGCTCCCAGTTCTCCATGGCCTGTCCTGCCTTTCTGGATTTTACACTTTTTTCAGATGGCCCTTTTGACCGGGGGGAAGTGAGACTTCACTGTAGTGCAGATTTCCTTTGCAAGCTTGCTTGGTTGGCCAAAAAGGGCGTATGCGTTTTTTCCTGAATATATTCAGGAAAAAACGCATACGCACTCTTTGGCCAAGTGCATCATTGTGGACGTTCTGCCTCTTTTCCTATGCTTTAAATGCAATTCCAGCCTACCTCCTGAAATCGGTTTCCTGCAATTCTGCCCCGCTTTCAAGTCCTCTTGGCAGCCTTACTTCAGTATTTTTTTGGACGATAGCTGTCATTTATAACTCTGCAGGTTTGTGAATTACAGTGCCCCTGAGCTCCTTTCTTCAAGTCGCTTTCTTGTGAGCTGGCCGCAACACCACAGATTGCTTCAGGCCCTAATCTGGTTCCGGCACGGCACGCTGACCCTTAGGTTAATTCCTCTTCCTGGTGGGAAATGAGAGTTAAATTTGCCAATCAAGACACATCCAGCTAGTATCTCATTAGTTCTCCCTATTCCTGTTCATTTTCCGCAGAAATTGCAAACTGGGCCAAACAGGAGGTTAAAGGCACTAACTCTCCAAGTCGGGAGAGATTTACTAAAGCGTCTGGAATGTTGCACCCGAGTACCAGGGAACGAGAACTGAGACATATTGGAACACGTCTCCCGATCACACGGTTGATCACACACTGGGTTCCACATGCATGGTTTAGCTGAAGGAAGAATCCCTTAAAGCTGGAGCGTGGAGACCCGTGGAATGGGTACCATGCAATATGACTTCAAAGGGTCTTCATTTGCTCACCGAACCTCTCCAATCCTATCACTGCTGCGTTTATGCCAGTGTACACACGCTTGATTCTCTTTCGGAGACATAGCAATCCATAGGTTTTAAGATACTTACTACTCAGGTACAGTCTTAGGCGTTTAATATGGGGTGTTGAGTCCATTTTGTTGAGCAAGGAGTAGCTCTTGTCTATTCCATATTTGGCTTAAGGAACTTTATCTGTGCTCATTTCAATCTCTGGTTTTATGCAGCACCCCAACTCACCTTTCCCCTTAAGCAAGCATAAGTTGGTTTTCTAAATTTGAGACCCTGTTCTGTTTTGTAATTCAGTTCCTGTGTAGCCAAGTTTACATTCCGCGTATTAGTGATATCTTATGATGTTTCTTTTTCTTTGTGACTTATTTCAGTTAGAAGCATCATACCTGAATCCACTCATTATGCTGCTACGGGCCTGATGACATAGATGTCATTGCCGAGTGATATTGCATTTTACGTAAGTACCACAACTTCTTTATCCATTTTGCGCTTTCTGCGATATTGAACTTTTACGGTAAACGAGCCGTCCCAAACTTTGGGGTGGCTGTGTCTTTTTGATTTTAACTTCCCTAAGCTATAGGACCATAAGTGGAAGTGCCCCAGGCTCTGTTGCTTTGTTTTTTAGATGTTTCAGGAAACACCATACACTTCTCCCGAGTGGCTGTTGGCAATTTACATCCCGCCCATCAGCATAACAAGGCTCCCAGTTCTCCATGGCCTGTCCTGCCTTTCTGGATTTTACACTTTTTTCAGATGGCCCTTTTGACCCGGGGGAATTGAGACTTCATTGTAGTGCAGATTTCCTTTGCAAGCTTGCTTGGTTGGCCAAAAAGGGCGTATGCGTTTTTTCCTGAATATATTCAGGATAAAACGCATACGCCCTTTTTGGCCAAGTGCATCATTGTGGACGTTTTGCCTCTTTTCCTATGTTTTAAATGCAATTCCAGCCTACCTCCTGAAATCGGTTTCCTGCAATTCTGCCCCACGTTCAGGTCCTCTTGGCAGCCTTACTACAGTATATTTTTGGACGATAGCTGTCATTTATAACTCTGCAGGTTTGTGAATTACAGTGCCCCTGAGCTCCTTTCTTCAAGTCGCTTTCTTGTGAGCTGGCCGCAACACCACAGATTGCTTCAGGCCCTAATCTGATTCCGACACGGCACACTGACCCTTAGGTTAATTCCTCTTCCTGGTGGGAAATGAGAGTTAAATTTGCCCGTCCAGACACCTCCAGCTAGTCTCTCATTGGTTCTCCCTATTCCTGTTCATCTTCCGCAGTAATTGCAAACTGGGCCAAACTGGAGGTTAAAGGCACTGACTCTCCAAGTTGGGAGAGTGTTAGTAAAGCGTCTGGAATGTTGCACCCGAGTACCAGGGGACGAGAACGGAGACATATTGGAACACGTCTCCCGATCACACGTTTGATCATACTCTGGGTTCCACATGCATTGTTTAGCTGAAGGAAGAATCCCGTAAACCTGGAGAGTTGAGACCCGTGGAATGGGTACCATGCAATATGACTTCAAAGGGTCTTCATTTGCTCACCGAACCTCTCCAATCCTATCACTGCTGCGTTTATGCCAGTGTACACACGCTTGATTCTCTTTCGGAGACATAGCAATCCATAGGTTTTAAGATACTTACTAGTCAGGTACATTCTTAGGCGTTTAATATGGGGTGTTGAGTCCATTTCGTTGAGCAAGGAGTAGCTCTTGTCTATTCCATATTTGGCTTAAGGAACTTTATCTGTGCTCATTTCAATCTCTGGTTTTATGCAGCACCCCAACTCACCTTTCCCCTTAAGCAAGCATAAGTTGGTTTTCTAAATTTGAGACCCTGTTCTGTTTGTAATCCAGTTCCTGTGTAGCCATGTTTACATTCCGCGTATTAGTGATATCTTATGATGTTTCTTTTTCTGTGTGACTTATTTCAGTTAGAAGTATCATACCTGAATCCACTCATTATGCTGCTACGGGCCTGATGACACAGATGTCATTGCTGAGTGATATTGCATTGTACGTAAGTACCACAACTTCTTTATCCATTTTGCGCTTTCTGCGATATTGAACTTGTACCGTAAACGAGCCGTCCCAAACTTTGGGGTGGCTGTGTCTTTTTGATTTTAATTTCCCTAAGCTAAAGGACCATAAGTGGAAGTGCCCTAGGCTCTGTTGCTTTGTTTTTTAGATGTTTCAGGAAACACCATACACTTCTCCCGAGTGGCTGTTGGCAATTTACATCCCGCCCATCAGCATAAAAGTGCTCCCAGTTCTCCATGGCCTGTCCTGCCTTTCTGGATTTTACACTTTTTTCAGATGGCCCTTTTGACTAGGGGGAACTGAGACTTCATTGTAGTGCAGATTTCCTTTGCAAGCTTGCTTGATTGGCCAAAAAGCGCGTATGCGTTTTTTCCTGAATATATTCAGGAAAAAACGCATACACGCTTTTTGGCCAAGTGCATCATTTTGGACGTTCTGCCTCTTTTCCTATGCTTTAAATGCAATTCCAGCCTACCTCCTGAAATCGGTTTCCTGCAATTCTGCCCCGCTTTCAAGTCCTCTTGGCAGCCTTACTTCAGTATATTTTTGGACGATAGCTGTCATTTATAACTCTGCAGGTTTGTGAATTACAGTGCCCCTGAGCTCCTTTCTTCAACTCGCTTTCTTGTGAGCTGGCTGCAACACCACAGATTGCTTCAGGCCCTAATCTGGTTCCGGCACGGCACGCTGAGCCTTTGGTTAATTCCCTTCCTGGAGGGAAATGAGAGTTAAATTTGCCCGTCCAGACACCTCCAGCTAGTCTCTCCTTGGTTCTCCCTATTCCTGTTCATCTTCCGCAGTAATTGCAAACTGGGCCAAACAGGAGGTTAAAGGCACTGACTCTCCAAGTCGGGAGAGTGTTAGTAAAGCGTCTGGAATGTTGCACCCGAGTACTAGGGGACGAGAATGGAGACATATTGGAACACGTCTCCCGATCACTTGATCATACTCTGGGTTCCACATGCATGGTTTAGCTGAAGGAAGAATCCCTTAAAGCTGGAGAGTTGAGATCCGTGGAATGGGTACCATGCAATATGACTGCAAAGGGTCTTCATTTGCTCACCGAACCTCTCCAATCCTATCACTGCTGCGTTTATGCCAGTGTACACACGCTTGATTCTCTTTCGGAGACATAGCAATCCATAGGTTTTAAGATACTTACTAGTCAGGTACATTCTTAGGCGTTTAATATGGGGTGTTGAGTCCATTTCGTTGAGCAAGGAGTAGCTCTTGTCTATTCCATATTTGGCTTAAGGAACTTTATCTGTGCTCATTTCAATCTCTGGTTTTATGCAGCACCCCAACTCACCTTTCCCCTTAAGCAAGCATAAGTTGGTTTTCTAAATTTGAGACGCTGTTCCGTTTTGTAATTCAGTTCCTGTGTAGCCAAGTTTACATTCCGCGTATTAGTGATATCTTATGATGTTTCTATTTCTGTCTGACTTATTTCAGTTAGAAGCATCATACCTGAATCCACTCATTATGCTGCTACGGGCCTGATGACATAGATGTCATTGCTGAGTGATATTGCATTGTACGTAAGTACCACAACTTCTTTATCCATTTTTCACTTTCTGCGATATTGAACTTGTACCGTAAACGAGGTTCTTGTTAACAGAGCCGTCCCAAACTTTGGGGTGGCTGTGTCTTTTTGATTTTAATTTCCCTATGCTAAAGGACCATAAGTGGAAGTGCCCTAGGCTCTGTTGCTTTGTTTTCTAGATGTTTCAGGAAACACCATACACTTCTCCCGAGTGGCTGTTGGCAATTTACATCCCACCCATCAGCATAACAAGGCTCCCAATTCTCCATGGCCTGTCCTGCCTTTCTGGATTTTACACTTTTCTCAGATGGCCCTTTTGACCGGGGGGAAGTGAGACTTCATTGTAGTGCAGATTTCCTTTGCAAGCTTGCTTGGTTGGTCAAAAAGGGCGTATGCGTTTTTTCCTGAATATATTCAGGAAAAAACGCATACGCCCTTTTTGGCCAAGTGCATCATTGTGGACGTTCTGCCTCTTTTCCTATGCTTTAAATGCAATTCCAGTCTACCTCCTGAAATCGGTTTCCTGCAATTCTGTCCCGCTTTCAAGTCCTCTTGGCAGCCTTACTTCAGTATACTTTTGGACGATAGCTGTCATTTATAACTCTGCAGGTTTGTGAATTACAGTGCCCCTGAGCTCCTTTCTTCAACTCGCTTTCTTGTGAGCTGGCCGCAAGACCGCAGGATTGCTTCAGGCCCTAATCTGGTTCCGGCACAGCACGCTGAGCCTTTGGTTAATTCCTCTTCCTGGTGGGAAATGAGAGTTAAATTTGCCCGTCCAGACACCTCCAGCTAGTCTCTCATTGGTTCTCCCTATTCCTGTTCATCTTCCGCAGTAATTGCAACCTGGGCCAAATAGGAGGTTAAAGGCACTGACTCTCCAAGTCGGGAGAGTGTTAGTAAAGCGTCTGGAATGTTGCACCCGAGTGCCAGGGGACGAGAATGGAGACATATTGGAACACGTCTCCCGATCACACGTTTGATCATACTCTGGGTTCCACATGCATGGTTTAGCTGAAGGAAGAATCCCTTAAAGCTGGAGAGTTGAGACCCGTGGAATGGGTACCATGCAATATGACTGCAAAGGGTCTTCATTTGCTCACCGAACCTCTCCAATCCTATCACTGCTGCGTTTATGCCAGTGTACACACGCTTGATTCTCTTTCGGAGACATAGCAATCCATAGGTTTTAAGATATTTACTAGTCAGGTACATTCTTAGGCGTTTAATATGGGGTGTTGAGTCCATTTCATTGAGCAAGGAGTAGCTCTTGTCTATTCCATATTTGGCTTAAGGAACTTTATCTGTGCTCATTTCAATCTCTGGTTTTATGCAGCACCCCAACTCACCTTTCCCCTTAAGCAAGCATAAGTTGGTTTTCTAAATTTGAGACGCTGTTCCGTTTTGTAATTCAGTTCCTGTGTAGCCAAGTTTACATTCCGTGTATTAGTGATATCTTATGATGTTTCTTTTTCTGTGTGAATTATTTCAGTTAAAATCATCATACCTGAATCCACTTATTATGCTGCTACGGGCCTGATGACATAGATGTCATTGCTGAGTGATATTGCATTGTACATAAGTACCACAAATTCTTTATCCATTTTTCACTTTCAGCGATATTGAACTTGTACCGTAAACGAGGTTCTTGTTAACAGAGCCGTCCCAAACTTTGGGGTGGCTGTGTCTTTTTGATTTTAACTTCCCTAAGCTATAGGACCATAAGTGGAAGTGCCCCAGGCTCTGTTGCTTTGTTTTTTAGATGTTTCAGGAAACACCATACACTTCTCCCGAGTGGCTGTTGGCAATTTACATCCCGCCCATCAGCATAACAAGGCTCCCAGTTCTCCATGGCCTGTCCTGCCTTTCTGGATTTTACACTTTTTTCAGATGGCCCTTTTGACCCGGGGGAATTGAGACTTCATTGTAGTGCAGATTTCCTTTGCAAGCTTGCTTGGTTGGCCAAAAAGGGCGTATGCGTTTTTTCCTGAATATATTCAGGATAAAACGCATACGCCCTTTTTGGCCAAGTGCATCATTGTGGACGTTTTGCCTCTTTTCCTATGTTTTAAATGCAATTCCAGCCTACCTCCTGAAATCGGTTTCCTGCAATTCTGCCCCACGTTCAGGTCCTCTTGGCAGCCTTACTACAGTATATTTTTGGACGATAGCTGTCATTTATAACTCTGCAGGTTTGTGAATTACAGTGCCCCTGAGCTCCTTTCTTCAAGTCGCTTTCTTGTGAGCTGGCCGCAACACCACAGATTGCTTCAGGCCCTAATCTGATTCCGACACGGCACACTGACCCTTAGGTTAATTCCTCTTCCTGGTGGGAAATGAGAGTTAAATTTGCCCGTCCAGACACCTCCAGCTAGTCTCTCATTGGTTCTCCCTATTCCTGTTCATCTTCCGCAGTAATTGCAAACTGGGCCAAACTGGAGGTTAAAGGCACTGACTCTCCAAGTTGGGAGAGTGTTAGTAAAGCGTCTGGAATGTTGCACCCGAGTACCAGGGGACGAGAACGGAGACATATTGGAACACGTCTCCCGATCACACGTTTGATCATACTCTGGGTTCCACATGCATTGTTTAGCTGAAGGAAGAATCCCGTAAACCTGGAGAGTTGAGACCCGTGGAATGGGTACCATGCAATATGACTTCAAAGGGTCTTCATTTGCTCACCGAACCTCTCCAATCCTATCACTGCTGCGTTTATGCCAGTGTACACACGCTTGATTCTCTTTCGGAGACATAGCAATCCATAGGTTTTAAGATATTACTAGTCAGGTACATTCTTAGGCGTTTAATATGGGGTGTTGAGTCCATTTTGTTGAGCAAGGAGTAGCTCTTGTCTATTCCATATTTGGCTTAAGGAACTTTATCTGTGCTCATTTCAATCTCTGGTTTTATGCAGCACCCCAACTCACCTTTCCCCTTAAGCAAGCATAAGTTGGTTTTCTAAATTTGAGACGCTGTTCCGTTTTGTAATTCAGTTCCTGTGTAGCCAAGTTTACATTCCGCGTATTAGTGATATCTTATGATGTTTCTATTTCTGTCTGACTTATTTCAGTTAGAAGCATCATACCTGAATCCACTCATTATGCTGCTACGGGCCTGATGACACAGATGTCATTGCTGAGTGATATTGCATTGTACATAAGTACCACAACTTCTTTATCCATTTTTCGCTTTCTGCGATATTGAACTTGTACCGTAAACGAGGTTCTTGTTAACAGAGCCGTCCCAAACTTTGGGGTGGCTGTGTCTTTTTGATTTTAATTTCCCTATGCTAAAGGACCATAAGTGGAAGTGCCCTAGGCTCTGTTGCTTTGTTTTCTAGATGTTTCAGGAAACACCATACACTTCTCCCGAGTGGCTGTTGGCAGTTTACATCCCACCCATCAGCATAACAAGGCTCCCAGTTCTCCATGGCCTGTCCTGCCTTTCTGGATTTTACACTTTTCTCAGATGGCCCTTTTGACCGGGGGGAAGTGAGACTTCACTGTAGTGCAGATTTCCTTTGCAAGCTTGCTTGGTTGGTCAAAAAGGGCGTATGCGTTTTTTCCTGAATATATTCAGGAAAAAACGCATACGCCCTTTTTGGCCAAGTGCATCATTGTGGACGTTCTGCCTCTTTTCCTATGCTTTAAATGCAATTCCAGTCTACCTCCTGAAATCGGTTTCCTGCAATTCTGTCCCGCTTTCAAGTCCTCTTGGCAGCCTTACTTCAGTATACTTTTGGACGATAGCTGTCATTTATAACTCTGCAGGTTTGTGAATTACAGTGCCCCTGAGCTCCTTTCTTCAACTCGCTTTCTTGTGAGCTGGCCGCAAGACCGCAGGATTGCTTCAGGCCCTAATCTGGTTCCGGCACGGCACGCTGAGCCTTTGGTTAATTCCTCTTCCTGGTGGGAAATGAGAGTTAAATTTGCCCGTCCAGACACCTCCAGCTAGTCTCTCATTGGTTCTCCCTATTCCTGTTCATCTTCCGCAGTAATTGCAACCTGGGCCAAATAGGAGGTTAAAGGCACTGACTCTCCAAGTCGGGAGAGTGTTAGTAAAGCGTCTGGAATGTTGCACCCGAGTGCCAGGGGACGAGAATGGAGACATATTGGAACACGTCTCCCGATCACACGTTTGATCATACTCTGGGTTCCACATGCATGGTTTAGCTGAAGGAAGAATCCCTTAAAGCTGGAGAGTTGAGACCCGTGGAATGGGTACCATGCAATATGACTGCAAAGGGTCTTCATTTGCTCACCGAACCTCTCCAATCCTATCACTGCTGCGTTTATGCCAGTGTACACACGCTTGATTCTCTTTCGGAGACATAGCAATCCATAGGTTTTAAGATATTTACTAGTCAGGTACATTCTTAGGCGTTTAATATGGGGTGTTGAGTCCATTTCATTGAGCAAGGAGTAGCTCTTGTCTATTCCATATTTGGCTTAAGGAACTTTATCTGTGCTCATTTCAATCTCTGGTTTTATGCAGCACCCCAACTCACCTTTCCCCTTAAGCAAGCATAAGTTGGTTTTCTAAATTTGAGACGCTGTTCCGTTTTGTAATTCAGTTCCTGTGTAGCCAAGTTTACATTCCGTGTATTAGTGATATCTTATGATGTTTCTTTTTCTGTGTGAATTATTTCAGTTAAAATCATCATACCTGAATCCACTTATTATGCTGCTACGGGCCTGATGACATAGATGTCATTGCTGAGTGATATTGCATTGTACATAAGTACCACAAATTCTTTATCCATTTTTCACTTTCAGCGATATTGAACTTGTACCGTAAACGAGGTTCTTGTTAACAGAGCCGTCCCAAACTTTGGGGTGGCTGTGTCTTTTTGATTTTAATTTCCCTAAGCTAAAGGACCATAAGTGGAAGTGCCCCAGGCTCTGTTGCTTTGTTTTTTAGATGTTTCAGGAAACACCATACACTTCTCCCGAGTGGCTGTTGGCAATTTACATCCCGCCCATCAGCATAAAAGTGCTCCCAGTTCTCCATGGCCTGTCCTGCCTTTCTGGATTTTACACTTTTTTCAGATGGCCCTTTTGACCGGGGGGAAGTGAGACTTCATTGTAGTGCAGATTTCCTTTGCAAGCTTGCTTGGTTGGCCAAAAAGGGCGTATGCGTTTTTTCCTGAATATATTCAGGAAAAAACGCATACGCCCTTTTTGGCCAAGTGCATCATTGTGGACGTTCTGCCTCTTTTCCTATGCTTTAAATGCAATTCCAGTCTACCTCCTGAAATCGGTTTCCTGCAATTCTGCCCCGCTTTCAAGTCCTCTTGGCAGCCTGACTTCAGTATATTTTTGGACGATAGCTGTCATTTATAACTCTGCAGGTTTGTGAATTACAGTGCCCCTGAGCTCCTTTCTTCAACTCGCTTTCTTGTGAGCTGGCCCCAACACCTGAGGATTGCTTCAGGCCCTAATCTGGTTCCGGCACGGCACGCTGAGCCTTAGGTTATTTCCTCTTCCTGGTGGGAAATGAGAGTTAAATTTGCCCGTCCAGACACCTCCAGCTAGTCTCTCATTGGTTCTCCCTATTCCTGTTCATCTTCCGCAGAAATTGCAAACTGGGCCAAACAGGAGGTTAAAGGCAGTGACTCTCCAAGTCGGGAGAGTGTTAGTAATGCATATGGAATGTTGCACCCGAGTACCAGGGGACGAGAACGGAGACATATTTGAACACGTCTCCCGAGCACACATTTGATCATACTCTGGGTTCCACATGCATGTTTTAGCTGAAGGAAGAATCCCTTAAACCTGGAGAGTTGAGACCCGTGGAATGGGTACCATGCAATATGACTTCAAAGGGTCTTCATTTGCTCACTGAACCTCTCCAATCCTATCACTGCTGCGTTTATGCCAGTGTACACACGCTTGATTCTCTTTCGGAGACATAGCAATCCATAGGTTTTAAGATACTTACTAGTCAGGTACATTCTTAGGCGTTTAATATGGGGTGTTGAGTCCATTTCGTTGAGCAAGGAGTAGCTCTTGTCTATTCCATATTTGGCTTAAGGAACTTTATCTGTGCTCATTTCAATCTCTGGTTTTATGCAGCACCCCAACTCACCTTTCCCCTTAAGCAAGCATAAGTTGGTTTTCTAAATTTGAGACCCTGTTCTGTTTGTAATCCAGTTCCTGTGTAGCCATGTTTACATTCCGTGTATTAGTGATATCTTATGATGTTTCTTTTTCTGTGTGACTTATTTCAGTTAGAAGTATCATACCTGAATCCACTCATTATGCTGCTACGGGCCTGATGACATAGATGTCATTGCTGAGTGATATTGCATTGTACGTAAGTACCACAACTTCTTTATCCATTTTGCGCTTTCTGCGATATTGAACTTGTACCGTAAACGAGCCGTCCCAAACTTTGGGGTGGCTGTGTCTTTTTGATTTTAATTTCCCTAAGCTAAAGGACCATAAGTGGAAGTGCCCTAGGCTCTGTTGCTTTGTTTTTTAGATGTTTCAGGAAACACCATACACTTCTCCCGAGTGGCTGTTGGCAATTTACATCCCGCCCATCAGCATAAAAGTGCTCCCAGTTCTCCATGGCCTGTCCTGCCTTTCTGGATTTTACACTTTTTTCAGATGGCCCTTTTGACTAGGGGGAACTGAGACTTCATTGTAGTGCAGATTTCCTTTGCAAGCTTGCTTGATTGGCCAACTAGTGCGTATGCGTTTTTTCCTGAATATATTCAGGAAAAAACGCATACGTGCTTTTTGGCCAAGTGCATCATTGTCGACGTTCTGCCTCTTTTCCTATGCTTTAAATGCAATTCCAGCCTACCTCCTGAAATCGGTTTCCTGCAATTCTGCCCCGCTTTCAAGTCCTCTTGGCAGCCTTACTTCAGTATATTTTTGGACGATAGCTGTCATTTATAACTCTGCAGGTTTGTGAATTACAGTGCCCCTGAGCTCCTTTCTTCAACTCGCTTTCTTGTGAGCTGGCTGCAACACCACAGATTGCTTCAGGCCCTAATCTGGTTCCGGCACGGCACGCTGAGCCTTTGGTTAATTCCCTTCCTGGAGGGAAATGAGAGTTAAATTTGCCCGTCCAGACACCTCCAGCTAGTCTCTCCTTGGTTCTCCCTATTCCTGTTCATCTTCCGCAGTAATTGCAAACTGGGCCAAACAGGAGGTTAAAGGCACTGACTCTCCAAGTCGGGAGAGTGTTAGTAAAGCGTCTGGAATGTTGCACCCGAGTACTAGGGGACGAGAATGGAGACATATTGGAACACGTCTCCCGATCACACGTTTGATCATACTCTGGGTTCCACATGCATGGTTTAGCTGAAGGAAGAATCCCTTAAAGCTGGAGAGTTGAGACCCGTGGAATGGGTACCATGCAGTATGACTGCAAAGGGTCTTCATTTGCTCACCGAACCTCTCCAATCCTATCACTGCTGCGTTTATGCCCCTGTACACACGCTTGATTCTCTTTCGGAGACATAACAATCCATAGGTTTTAAGATACTTACTAGTCAGGTACATTCTTAGGCGTTTAATATGGGGTGTTGAGTCCATTTCGTTGAGCAAGGAGTAGCTCTTGTCTATTCCATATTTGGCTTAAGGAACTTTATCTGTGCTCATTTCAATCTCTGGTTTTATGCAGCACCCCAACTCACCTTTCCCCTTAAGCAAGCATAAGTTGGTTTTCTAAATTTGAGACCCTGTTCTGTTTTGTAATCCATTTCCTGTGTAGCCAAGTTTCCATTCTGTGTATTAGTGATATCTTATGATGTTTCTTTTTCTTTGTGACTTATTTCAGTTAGAATCATCATACCTGAATCCACTCATTATGCTGCTACGGGCCTGATGACATAGATTTCATTGCTGAGTGATATTGCATTGTACATAAGTACCACAACTTCTTTATCCATTTTTCACTTTCAGCGATATTGAACTTGTACCGTAAACGAGGTTCTTATAAACAGAGCCGTCCCAAACTTTGGGGTGGCTGTGTCTTTTTGATTTTAATTTCCCTAAGCTATAGGACCATAAGTGGAAGTGCCCCAGGCTCTGTTGCTTTGTTTTTTAGATGTTTCAGGAAACACCATACACTTCTCCCGAGTGGCTGTTGGCAATTTACATCCCGCCCATCAGCATAACAAGGCTCCCAGTTCTCCATGGCCTGTCCTGCCTTTCTGGATTTTACACTTTTTTCAGATGGCCCTTTTGACCGGGGGGAAGTGAGACTTCATTGTAGTGCAGATTTCCTTTGCAAGCTTGCTTGGTTGGCCAAAAAGGGCGTATGCGTTTTTTCCTGAATATATTCTGGAAAAAACGCATACGCCCTTTTTGGCCAAGTGCATCATTGTGGACGTTCTGCCTCTTTTCCTATGCTTTAAATGCAATTCCAGCCTACCTCCTGACATCGGTTTCCTGCAATTCTGCCCCGCTTTCAAGTCCTCTTGGCAGCCTTACTTCAGTATATTTTTGGACGATAGCTGTCATTTATAACTCTGCAGGTTTGTGAATTACAGTGCCCCTGAGCTCCTTTCTTCAACTCGCTTTCTTGTGAGCTGGCCGCAAGACCGCAGGATGATTCAGGCCCTAATCTGGTTCCGGCACGGCACGCTGAGCCTTTGGTTAATTCCCTTCCTGGTGGGAAATGAGAGTTAAATTTGCCCGTCCAGACACCTCCAGCTAGTCTCTCATTGGTTCTCCCTATTCCTGTTCATCTTCCGCAGTAATTGCTACCTGGGCCAAATAGGAGGTTAAAGGCACTGACTCTCCAAGTCGGGAGAGTGTTAGTAAAGCGTCTGGAATGTTGCACCCGAGTGCCAGGGGACGAGAATGGAGACATATTGGAACACGTCTCCCGATCACACGTTTGATCATACTCTGGGTTCCACATGCATGGTTTAGCTGAAGGAAGAATCCCTTAAAGCTGGAGAGTTGAGACCCGTGGAATGGGTACCATGCAATATGACTGCAAAGGGTCTTCATTTGCTCACCGAACCTCTCCAATCCTATCACTGCTGCGTTTATGCCAGTGTACACACGCTTGATTCTCTTTCGGAGACATAGCAATCCATAGGTTTTAAGATATTTACTAGTCAGGTACATTCTTAGGCGTTTAATATGGGGTGTTGAGTCCATTTCATTGAGCAAGGAGTAGCTCTTGTCTATTCCATATTTGGCTTAAGGAACTTTATCTGTGCTCATTTCAATCTCTGGTTTTATGCAGCACCCCAACTCACCTTTCCCCTTAAGCAAGCATAAGTTGGTTTTCTAAATTTGAGACGCTGTTCCGTTTTGTAATTCAGTTCCTGTGTAGCCAAGTTTACATTCCGTGTATTAGTGATATCTTATGATGTTTCTTTTTCTGTGTGAATTATTTCAGTTAAAATCATCATACCTGAATCCACTTATTATGCTGCTACGGGCCTGATGACATAGATGTCATTGCTGAGTGATATTGCATTGTACATAAGTACCACAAATTCTTTATCCATTTTTCACTTTCAGCGATATTGAACTTGTACCGTAAACGAGGTTCTTGTTAACAGAGCCGTCCCAAACTTTGGGGTGGCTGTGTCTTTTTGATTTTAATTTCCCTAAGCTAAAGGACCATAAGTGGAAGTGCCCCAGGCTCTGTTGCTTTGTTTTTTAGATGTTTCAGGAAACACCATACACTTCTCCCGAGTTGCTGTTGGCAATTTACATCCCGCCCATCAGCATAACAAGGCTCCCAGTTCTCCATGGCCTGTCCTGCCTTTCTGGATTTTACACTTTTTTCAGATGGCCCTTTTGACCGGGGGGAAGTGAGACTTCATTGTAGTGCAGATTTCCTTTGCAAGCTTGCTTGGTTGGCCAAAAAGGGCGTATGCGTTTTTTCCTGAATATATTCAGGAAAAAACACATACGCCCTTTTTGGCCAAGTGCATCATTGTGGACGTTCTGCCTCTTTTCCTATGCTTTAAATGCAATTCCAGTCTACCTCCTGAAATCGGTTTCCTGCAATTCTGCCCCGCTTTCAAGTCCTCTTGGCAGCCTGACTTCAGTATATTTTTGGACGATAGCTGTCATTTATAACTCTGCAGGTTTGTGAATTACAGTGCCCCTGAGCTCCTTTCTTCAACTCGCTTTCTTGTGAGCTGGCCCCAACACCGCAGGATTGCTTCAGGCCCTAATCTGGTTCCGGCACGGCACGCTGAGCCTTAGGTTATTTCCTCTTCCTGGTGGGAAATGAGAGTTAAATTTGCCCGTCCAGACACCTCCAGCTAGTCTCTCATTGGTTCTCCCTATTCCTGTTCATCTTCCGCAGAAATTGCAAACTGGGCCAAACAGGAGGTTAAAGGCAGTGACTCTCCAAGTCGGGAGAGTGTTAGTAATGCATATGGAATGTTGCACCCGAGTACCAGGGGACGAGAACGGAGACATATTTGAACACGTCTCCCGAGCACACATTTGATCATACTCTGGGTTCCACATGCATGTTTTAGCTGAAGGAAGAATCCCTTAAACCTGGAGAGTTGAGACCCGTGGAATGGGTACCATGCAATATGACTTCAAAGGGTCTTCATTTGCTCACTGAACCTCTCCAATCCTATCACTGCTGCGTTTATGCCAGTGTACACACGCTTGATTCTCTTTCGGAGACATAGCAATCCATAGGTTTTAAGATACTTACTAGTCAGGTACATTCTTAGGCGTTTAATATGGGGTGTTGAGTCCATTTCGTTGAGCAAGGAGTAGCTCTTGTCTATTCCATATTTGGCTTAAGGAACTTTATCTGTGCTCATTTCAATCTCTGGTTTTATGCAGCACCCCAACTCACCTTTCCCCTTAAGCAAGCATAAGTTGGTTTTCTAAATTTGAGACCCTGTTCTGTTTGTAATCCAGTTCCTGTGTAGCCATGTTTACATTCCGTGTATTAGTGATATCTTATGATGTTTCTTTTTCTGTGTGACTTATTTCAGTTAGAAGTATCATACCTGAATCCACTCATTATGCTGCTACGGGCCTGATGACATAGATGTCATTGCTGAGTGATATTGCATTGTACGTAAGTACCACAACTTCTTTATCCATTTTGCGCTTTCTGCGATATTGAACTTGTACCGTAAACGAGCCGTCCCAAACTTTGGCGTGGCTGTGTCTTTTTGATTTTAATTTCCCTAAGCTAAAGGACCATAAGTGGAAGTGCCCTAGGCTCTGTTGCTTTGTTTTTTAGATGTTTCAGGAAACACCATACACTTCTCCCGAGTGGCTGTTGGCAATTTACATCCCGCCCATCAGCATAAAAGTGCTCCCAGTTCTCCATGGCCTGTCCTGCCTTTCTGGATTTTACACTTTTTTCAGATGGCCCTTTTGACTAGGGGGAACTGAGACTTCATTGTAGTGCAGATTTCCTTTGCAAGCTTGCTTGATTGGCCAACTAGTGCGTATGCGTTTTTTCCTGAATATATTCAGGAAAAAACGCATACGCGCTTTTTGGCCAAGTGCATCATTGTCGACGTTCTGCCTCTTTTCCTATGCTTTAAATGCAATTCCAGCCTACCTCCTGAAATCGGTTTCCTGCAATTCTGCCCCGCTTTCAAGTCCTCTTGGCAGCCTGACTTCAGTATATTTTTGGACGATAGCTGTCATTTATAACTCTGCAGGTTTGTGAATTACAGTGCCCCTGAGCTCCTTTCTTCAACTCGCTTTCTTGTGAGCTGGCCCCAACACCTGAGGATTGCTTCAGGCCCTAATCTGGTTCCGGCACGGCACGCTGAGCCTTAGGTTAATTCCTCTTCCTGGTGGGAAATGAGAGTTAAATTTGCCCGTCCAGACACCTCCAGCTAGTCTTTCATTGGTTCTCCCTATTCCTGTTCATCTTCCGCAGAAATTGCAAACTGGGCCAAACAGGAGGTTAAAGGCAGTGACTCTCCAAGTCGGGAGAGTGTTAGTAATGCATATGGAATGTTGCACCCGAGTACCAGGGGACGAGAACGGAGACATATTTGAACACGTCTCCCGAGCACACATTTGATCATACTCTGGGTTCCACATGCATGGTTTAGCTGAAGGAAGAATCCCTTAAAGCTGGAGAGTTGAGACCCGTGGAATGGGTACCATGCAATATGACTTCAAAGGGTCTTCATTTGCTCACCGAACCTCTCCAATCCTATCACTGCTGTGTTTATGCCAGTGTACACACGCTTGATTCTCTTTCGGAGACATAGCAATCCATAGGTTTTAAGATACTTACTAGTCAGGTACATTCTTAGGCGTTTAATATGGGGTGTTGAGTCCATTTCGTTGAGCAAGGAGTAGCTCTTGTCTATTCCATATTTGGCTTAAGGAACTTTATCTGTGCTCATTTCAATCTCTGGTTTTATGCAGCACCCCAACTCACCTTTCCCCTTAAGCAAGCATAAGTTGGTTTTCTAAATTTGAGACCCTGTTCTGTTTTGTAATCCAGTTCTTGTGTAGCCAAGTTTACATTCCGTGTATTAATGATATCTTATGATGTTTCTTTTTCTTTGTGACTTATTTCAGTTAGAATCATCATACCTGAATCCTCTCATTATGCTGCTATGGGCCTGATGACATAGATTTCATTGCTGAGTGATATTGCATTGTACATAAGTACCACAACTTCTTTATCCATTTTTCACTTTCAGCGATATTGAACTTGTACCGTAAACGAGGTTCTTGTAAACAGAGCCGTCCCAAACTTTGGGGTGGCTGTGTCTTTTTGATTTTAATTTCCCTATGCTAAAGGACCATAAGTGGAAGTGCCCTAGGCTCTGTTGCTTTGTTTTCTAGATGTTTCAGGAAACACCATACACTTCTCCCGAGTGGCTGTTGGCAATTTACATCCCACCCATCAGCATAACAAGGCTCCCAATTCTCCATGGCCTGTCCTGCCTTCATGGATTTTAAACTTTTCTCAGATGGCCCTTTTGACCGGGGGGAAGTGAGACTTCATTGTAGTGCAGATTTCCTTTGCAAGCTTGCTTGGTTGGTCAAAAAGGGCGTATGCGTTTTTTCCTGAATATATTCAGGAAAAAACGCATACGCCCTTTTTGGCCAAGTGCATCATTGTGGACGTTCTGCCTCTTTTCCTATGCTTTAAATGCAATTCCAGTCTACCTCCTGAAATCGGTTTCCTGCAATTCTGTCCCGCTTTCAAGTCCTCTTGGCAGCCTTACTTCAGTATACTTTTGGACGATAGCTGTCATTTATAACTCTGCAGGTTTGTGAATTACAGTGCCCCTGAGCTCCTTTCTTCAACTCGCTTTCTTGTGAGCTGGCCGCAACACCGCAGGATTGCTTCAGGCCCTAATCTGATTCCGGCACAGCACGCTGAGCCTTTGGTTAATTCCTCTTCCTGGTGGGAAATGAGAGTTAAATTTGCCCGTCCAGACACCTCCAGCTAGTCTCTCATTGGTTCTCCCTATTCCTGTTCATCTTCCGCAGAAATTGCAAACTGGGCCAAACAGGAGGTTAAAGGCAGTGACTCTCCAAGTCGGGAGAGTGTTAGTAATGCATATGGAATGTTGCACCCGAGTACCAGGGGATGAGAACGGAGACATATTTGAACACGTCTCCCGAGCACACATTTGATCATACTCTGGGTTCCACATGCATGTTTTAGCTGAAGGAAGAATCCCTTAAAGCTGGAGAGTTGAGACCCGTGGAATGGGTACCATGCAATATGACTTCAAAGTGTCTTCATTTGCTCACCGAACCTCTCCAATCCTATCACTGCTGCGTTTATGCCAGTGTACACACGCTTGATTCTCTTTCGGAGACATAGCAATCCATAGGTTTTAAGATACTTACTAGTCAGGTACATTCTTAGGCGTTTAATATGGGGTGTTGAGTCCATTTCGTTGAGCAAGGAGTAGCTCTTGTCTATTCCATATTTGGCTTAAGGAACTTTATCTGTGCTCATTTCAATCTCTGGTTTTATGCAGCACCCCAACTCACCTTTCCCCTTAAGCAAGCATAAGTTGGTTTTCTAAATTTGAGACCCTGTTCTGTTTGTAATCCAGTTCCTGTGTAGCCATGTTTACATTCCGTGTATTAGTGATATCTTATGATGTTTCTTTTTCTGTGTGACTTATTTCAGTTAGAAGTATCATACCTGAATCCACTCATTATGCTGCTACGGGCCTGATGACATAGATGTCATTGCTGAGTGATATTGCATTGTACATAAGTACCACAACTTCTTTATCCATTTTGCGCTTTCTGCGATATTGAACTTGTACCGTAAACGAGCCGTCCCAAACTTTGGGGTGGCTGTGTCTTTTTGATTTTAATTTCCCTAAGCTAAAGGACCATAAGTGGAAGTGCCCTTGGCTCTGTTGCTTTGTTTTTTAGATGTTTCAGGAAACACCATACACTTCTCCCGAGTGGCTGTTGGCAATTTTCATCCCGCCCATCAGCATAAAAGTGCTCCCAGTTCTCCATGGCCTGTCCTGCCTTTCTGGATTTTACACTTTTTTCAGATGGCCCTTTTGACTAGGGGGAACTGAGACTTCATTGTAGTGCAGATTTCCTTTCCAAGCTTGCTTGATTGGCCAAAAAGCGCGTATGCGTTTTTTCCTGAATATATTCAGGAAAAAACGCATACACGCTTTTTGGCCAAGTGCATCATTTTGGACGTTCTGCCTCTTTTCCTATGCTTTAAATGCAATTCCAGCCTACCTCCTGAAATCGGTTTCCTGCAATTCTGCCCCGCTTTCAAGTCCTCTTGGCAGCCTTACTTCAGTATATTTTTGGACGATAGCTGTCATTTATAACTCTGCAGGTTTGTGAATTACAGTGCCCCTGAGCTCCTTTCTTCAACTCGCTTTCTTGTGAGCTGGCTGCAACACCACAGATTGCTTCAGGCCCTAATCTGGTTCCGGCACGGCACGCTGAGCCTTTGGTTAATTCCCTTCCTGGAGGGAAATGAGAGTTAAATTTGCCCGTCCAGACACCTCCAGCTAGTCTCTCCTTGGTTCTCCCTATTCCTGTTCATCTTCCGCAGTAATTGCAAACTGGGCCAAACAGGAGGTTAAAGGCACTGACTCTCCAAGTCGGGAGAGTGTTAGTAAAGCGTCTGGAATGTTGCACCCGAGTACTAGGGGACGAGAATGGAGACATATTGGAACACGTCTCCCGATCACTTGATCATACTCTGGGTTCCACATGCATGGTTTAGCTGAAGGAAGAATCCCTTAAACCTGGAGAGTTGAGATCCGTGGAATGGGTACCATGCAATATGACTGCAAAGGGTCTTCATTTGCTCACCGAACCTCTCCAATCCTATCACTGCTGCGTTTATGCCAGTGTACACACGCTTGATTCTCTTTCAGAGACATAGCAATCCATAGGTTTTAAGATACTTACTAGTCAGGTACATTCTTAGGCGTTTAATATGGGGTGTTGAGTCCATTTCGTTGAGCAAGGAGTAGCTCTTGTCTATTCCATATTTGGCTTAAGGAACTTTATCTGTGCTCATTTCAATCTCTGGTTTTATGCAGCACCCCAACTCACCTTTCCCCTTAAGCAAGCATAAGTTGGTTTTCTAAATTTGAGACGCTGTTCCGTTTTGTAATTCAGTTCCTGTGTAGCCAAGTTTACATTCCGTGTATTAGTGATATCTTATGATGTTTCTATTTCTGTCTGACTTATTTCAGTTAGAAGCATCATACCTGAATCCACTCATTATGCTGCTACGGGCCTGATGACATAGATGTCATTGCTGAGTGATATTGCATTGTACATAAGTACCACAACTTCTTTATCCATTTTTCACTTTCTGCGATATTGAACTTGTACCGTAAACGAGGTTCTTGTTAACAGAGCCGTCCCAAACTTTGGGGTGGCTGTGTCTTTTTGATTTTAATTTCCCTATGCTAAAGGACCATAAGTGGAAGTGCCCTAGGCTCTGTTGCTTTGTTTTCTAGATGTTTCAGGAAACACCATACACTTCTCCCGAGTGGCTGTTGGCAATTTACATCCCACCCATCAGCATAACAAGGCTCCCAATTCTCCATGGCCTGTCCTGCCTTTCTGGATTTTACACTTTTCTCAGATGGCCCTTTTGACCGGGGGGAAGTGAGACTTCATTGTAGTGCAGATTTCCTTTGCAAGCTTGCTTGGTTGGTCAAAAAGGGCGTATGCGTTTTTTCCTGAATATATTCAGGAAAAAACGCATACGCCCTTTTTGGCCAAGTGCATCATTGTGGACGTTCTGCCTCTTTTCCTATGCTTTAAATGCAATTCCAGTCTACCTCCTGAAATCGGTTTCCTGCAATTCTGTCCCGCTTTCAAGTCCTCTTGGCAGCCTTACTTCAGTATACTTTTGGACGATAGCTGTCATTTATAACTCTGCAGGTTTGTGAATTACAGTGCCCCTGAGCTCCTTTCTTCAACTCGCTTTCTTGTGAGCTGGCCGCAAGACCGCAGGATTGCTTCAGGCCCTAATCTGGTTCCGGCACAGCACGCTGAGCCTTTGGTTAATTCCTCTTCCTGGTGGGAAATGAGAGTTAAATTTGCCCGTCCAGACACCTCCAGCTAGTCTCTCATTGGTTCTCCCTATTCCTGTTCATCTTCCGCAGTAATTGCAACCTGGGCCAAATAGGAGGTTAAAGGCACTGACTCTCCAAGTCGGGAGAGTGTTAGTAAAGCGTCTGGAATGTTGCACCCGAGTGCCAGGGGACGAGAATGGAGACATATTGGAACACGTCTCCCGATCACACGTTTGATCATACTCTGGGTTCCACATGCATGGTTTAGCTGAAGGAAGAATCCCTTAAAGCTGGAGAGTTGAGACCCGTGGAATGGGTACCATGCAATATGACTGCAAAGGGTCTTCATTTGCTCACCGAACCTCTCCAATCCTATCACTGCTGCGTTTATGCCAGTGTACACACGCTTGATTCTCTTTCGGAGACATAGCAATCCATAGGTTTTAAGATATTTACTAGTCAGGTACATTCTTAGGCGTTTAATATGGGGTGTTGAGTCCATTTCATTGAGCAAGGAGTAGCTCTTGTCTATTCCATATTTGGCTTAAGGAACTTTATCTGTGCTCATTTCAATCTCTGGTTTTATGCAGCACCCCAACTCACCTTTCCCCTTAAGCAAGCATAAGTTGGTTTTCTAAATTTGAGACGCTGTTCCGTTTTGTAATTCAGTTCCTGTGTAGCCAAGTTTACATTCCGTGTATTAGTGATATCTTATGATGTTTCTTTTTCTGTGTGAATTATTTCAGTTAAAATCATCATACCTGAATCCACTTATTATGCTGCTACGGGCCTGATGACATAGATGTCATTGCTGAGTGATATTGCATTGTACATAAGTACCACAAATTCTTTATCCATTTTTCACTTTCAGCGATATTGAACTTGTACCGTAAACGAGGTTCTTGTTAACAGAGCCGTCCCAAACTTTGGGGTGGCTGTGTCTTTTTGATTTTAATTTCCCTAAGCTAAAGGACCATAAGTGGAAGTGCCCCAGGCTCTGTTGCTTTGTTTTTTAGATGTTTCAGGAAACACCATACACTTCTCCCGAGTGGCTGTTGGCAATTTACATCCCGCCCATCAGCATAACAAGGCTCCCAGTTCTCCATGGCCTGTCCTGCCTTTCTGGATTTTACACTTTTTTCAGATGGCCCTTTTGACCGGGGGGAAGTGAGACTTCATTGTAGTGCAGATTTCCTTTGCAAGCTTGCTTGGTTGGCCAAAAAGGGCGTATGCGTTTTTTCCTGAATATATTCAGGAAAAAACGCATACGCCCTTTTTGGCCAAGTGCATCATTGTGGACGTTCTGCCTCTTTTCCTATGCTTTAAATGCAATTCCAGTCTACCTCCTGAAATCGGTTTCCTGCAATTCTGCCCCGCTTTCAAGTCCTCTTGGCAGCCTGACTTCAGTATATTTTTGGACGATAGCTGTCATTTATAACTCTGCAGGTTTGTGAATTACAGTGCCCCTGAGCTCCTTTCTTCAACTCGCTTTCTTGTGAGCTGGCCCCAACACCGCAGGATTGCTTCAGGCCCTAATCTGGTTCCGGCACGGCACGCTGAGCCTTAGGTTATTTCCTCTTCCTGGTGGGAAATGAGAGTTAAATTTGCCCGTCCAGACACCTCCAGCTAGTCTCTCATTGGTTCTCCCTATTCCTGTTCATCTTCCGCAGAAATTGCAAACTGGGCCAAACAGGAGGTTAAAGGCAGTGACTCTCCAAGTCGGGAGAGTGTTAGTAATGCATATGGAATGTTGCACCCGAGTACCAGGGGACGAGAACGGAGACATATTTGAACACGTCTCCCGAGCACACATTTGATCATACTCTGGGTTCCACATGCATGTTTTAGCTGAAGGAAGAATCCCTTAAACCTGGAGAGTTGAGACCCGTGGAATGGGTACCATGCAATATGACTTCAAAGGGTCTTCATTTGCTCACTGAACCTCTCCAATCCTATCACTGCTGCGTTTATGCCAGTGTACACACGCTTGATTCTCTTTCGGAGACATAGCAATCCATAGGTTTTAAGATACTTACTAGTCAGGTACATTCTTAGGCGTTTAATATGGGGTGTTGAGTCCATTTCGTTGAGCAAGGAGTAGCTCTTGTCTATTCCATATTTGGCTTAAGGAACTTTATCTGTGCTCATTTCAATCTCTGGTTTTATGCAGCACCCCAACTCACCTTTCCCCTTAAGCAAGCATAAGTTGGTTTTCTAAATTTGAGACGCTGTTCCGTTTTGTAATTCAGTTCCTGTGTAGCCAAGTTTACATTCCGTGTATTAGTGATATCTTATGATGTTTCTATTTCTGTCTGACTTATTTCAGTTAGAAGCATCATACCTGAATCCACTCATTATGCTGCTACGGGCCTGATGACATAGATGTCATTGCTGAGTGATATTGCATTGTACATAAGTACCACAACTTCTTTATCCATTTTTCACTTTCTGCGATATTGAACTTGTACCGTAAACGAGGTTCTTGTTAACAGAGCCGTCCCAAACTTTGGGGTGGCTGTGTCTTTTTGATTTTAATTTCCCTATGCTAAAGGACCATAAGTGGAAGTGCCCTAGGCTCTGTTGCTTTGTTTTCTAGATGTTTCAGGAAACACCATACACTTCTCCCGAGTGGCTGTTGGCAATTTACATCCCACCCATCAGCATAACAAGGCTCCCAATTCTCCATGGCCTGTCCTGCCTTTCTGGATTTTACACTTTTCTCAGAGGGCCCTTTTGACCGGGGGGAAGTGAGACTTCATTGTAGTGCAGATTTCCTTTGCAAGCTTGCTTGGTTGGTCAAAAAGGGCGTATGCGTTTTTTCCTGAATATATTCAGGAAAAAACGCATACGCCCTTTTTGGCCAAGTGCATCATTGTGGACGTTCTGCCTCTTTTCCTATGCTTTAAATGCAATTCCAGTCTACCTCCTGAAATCGGTTTCCTGCAATTCTGTCCCGCTTTCAAGTCCTCTTGGCAGCCTTACTTCAGTATACTTTTGGACGATAGCTGTCATTTATAACTCTGCAGGTTTGTGAATTACAGTGCCCCTGAGCTCCTTTCTTCAACTCGCTTTCTTGTGAGCTGGCCGCAAGACCGCAGGATTGCTTCAGGCCCTAATCTGGTTCCGGCACAGCACGCTGAGCCTTTGGTTAATTCCTCTTCCTGGTGGGAAATGAGAGTTAAATTTGCCCGTCCAGACACCTCCAGCTAGTCTCTCATTGGTTCTCCCTATTCCTGTTCATCTTCCGCAGTATTTGCAAACTGGGCCAAACAGGAGGTTAAGGCACTGACTCTCCAAGTCAGGAGAGTGTTAGTAAAGCGTCTGGAATGTTGCACCCGAGTACCAGGGGACGAGAACGGAGACATATTGGAACACGTCTCCCGATCACACGATTGATCATACTCTGGGTTCCACATGCATGGTTTAGCTGAAGGAAGAATCCCTTAAACCTGGAGAGTTGAGACCCGTGGAATGGGTACCATGCAATATGACTGCAAAGGGTCTTCATTTGCTCACCGAACCTCTCCATTCCTATCACTGCTGCGTTTATGCCAGTGTACACACGCTTGATTCTCTTTCGGAGACATAGCAATCCATAGGTTTTAAGATACTTACTAGTCAGGTACATTCTTAGGCGTTTAATATGGGGTGTTGAGTCCATTTCGTTGAGCAAGGAGTAGCTCTTGTCTATTCCATATTTGGCTTAAGGAACTTTATCTGTGCTCATTTCAATCTCTGGTTTTATGCAGCACCCCAACTCACCTTTCCCCTTAAGCAAGCATAAGTTGGTTTTCTAAATTTGAGACCCTTTTCCGTTTTGTAATTCAGTTCCTGTGTAGCCAAGTTTACATTCCGCGTATTAGTGATATCTTATGATGTTTCTTTTTCTGTGTGACTTATTTCAGTTAAAATCATCATACCTGAATCCACTCATTATGCTGCTACGGGCCAGATGACATAGATGTCATTGCTGAGTGATATTGCATTGTACATAAGTACCACAACTTCTTTATCCATTTTTTACTTTCTGTGATATTGAACTTGTACCGTAAACGAGGTTCTAGTAAACAGAGCCGTCCCAAACTTTGGGGTGGCTGTGTCTTTTTGATTTTAATTTCCCTAAGCTATAGGACCATAAGAGGAAGTGCCCTAGGCTCTGTTGCTTTGTTTTTTAGATGTTTCAGGAAACACCATACACTTCTCCCGAGTGGCTGTTGGCAATTTACATCCCGCCCATCAGCATAACAAGGCTCCCAGTTCTCCATGGCCTGTCCTGCCTTTCTGGGTTTTACACTTTTTTCAGATGGCCCTTTTGACCGGGGGGAAGTGAGACTTCATTGTAGTGCAGATTTCCTTTGCAAGCTTGCTTGGTTGGCCAAAAAGGGCGTATGCGTTTTTTCCTGAATATATTCAGGAAAAAACGCATACGCCCTTTTTGGCCAAGTGCATCATTGTGGACGTTCTGCCTCTTTTCCTATGCTTTAAATGCAATTCCAGCCTACCTCCTGAAATCGGTTTCCTGCAATTCTGCCCCGCTTTCAAGTCCTCTTGGCAGCCTGACTTCAGTATATTTTTGGACGATAGCTGTGATTTATAACTCTGCAGGTTTGTGAATTACAGTGCCCTTGAGCTCCTTTCTTGAACTCGCTTTCTTGTGAGCTGGCCGCAAGACCGCAGGATTGATTCAGGCCCTAATCTGGTTCCAGCACGGCACGCTGAGCCTTTGGTTAATTCCCTTCCTGGTGGGAAATGAGAGTTAAATTTGCCCGTCCAGACACCTCCAGCTAGTCTCTCATTGGTTCTCCCTATTCCTGTTCATCTTCCGCAGTAATTGCAAACTGGGCCAAACAGGAGGTTAAAGGCACTGACTCTCCAAGTCAGGAGAGTGTTAGTAAAGCATCTGGAATGTTGCACCCGAGTACCAGGGGACGAGAATGGAGACATATTGGAACACGTCTCCCGATCACACGTTTGATCATACTCTGGGTTCCACATGCATGGTTTAGCTGAAGGAAGAATCCCTTAAACCTGGAGATTTGAGACCCGTGGAATGGGTACCATGCAATATGACTTTAAAGGGTCTTCATTTGCTCACCGAACCTCTCCAATCCTATCACTGCTGCGTTTATGCCAGTGTACACACGCTTGATTCTCTTTCGGAGACATAGCAATCCATAGGTTTTAAGATACTTACTAGTCAGGTACATTCTTAGGCGTTTAATATGGGGTGTTGAGTCCATTTCGTTGAGCAAGGAGTAGCTCTTGTCTATTCCATATTTGGCTTAAGGAACTTTATCTGTGCTCATTTCAATCTCTGGTTTTATGCAGCACCCCAACTCACCTTTCCCCTTAAGCAAGCATAAGTTGGTTTTCTAAATTTGAGACCCTGTTCTGTTTTGTAATCCAGTTCTTGTGTAGCCAAGTTTACATTCCGTGTATTAGTGATATCTTATGATGTTTCTTTTTCTGTCTGAGTTATTTCAGTTAGAAGCATCATACCTGAATCCACTCATTATGCTGCTACGGGCCTGATGACATAGATGTCATTGCTGAGTGATATTGCATTGTACATAAGTACCACAACTTCTTTATCCATTTTTCACTTTCTGCGATATTGAACTTGTACCGTAAAGGAGGTTCTTGTTAACAGAGCCGTCCCAAACTTTGGGGTGGCTGTGTCTTTTTGATTTTAATTTCCCTATGCTAAAGGACCATAAGTGGAAGTGCCCTAGGCTCTGTTGCTTTGTTTTCTAGATGTTTCAGGAAACACCATACACTTCTCCCGAGTGGCTGTTGGCAATTTACATCCCACCCATCAGCATAACAAGTCTCCCAATTCTCCATGGCCTGTCCTGCCTTTCTGGATTTTACACTTTTCTCAGATGGCCCTTTTGACCGGGGGGGAAGTGAGACTTCATTGTAGTGCAGATTTCCTTTGCAAGCTTGCTTGGTTGGTCAAAAAGGGCGTATGCGTTTTTTCCTGAATATATTCAGGAAAAAACGCATACGCCCTTTTTGGCCAAGTGCATCATTGTCGACGTTCTGCCTCTTTTCCTATGCTTTAAATGCAATTCCAGTCTACCTCCTGAAATCGGTTTCCTGCAATTCTGCCCCGCTTTCAAGTCCTCTTGGCAGCCTGACTTCAGTATATTTTTGGACGATAGCTGTCATTTATAACTCTGCAGGTTTGTGAATTACAGTGCCCCTGAGCTCCTTTCTTCAACTCGCTTTCTTGTGAGCTGGCCGCAACACCGCAGGATTGCTTCAGGCCCTAATCTTGTTCCGGCACGGCACGCTGAGCCTTTGGTTAATTCCTCTTCCTGGTGGGAAATGAGAGTTAAATATGCCCGTCCAGACACCTCCAGCTAGTCTCTCATTGGTTCTCCCTATTCCTGTTCATCTTCCGCAGAAATTGCAAACTGGGCCAAACAGGAGGTTAAAGGCACTGACTCTCCAAGTCGGGAGAGTGTTAGTAAAGCGTCTGGAATGTTGCACCCGAGTACCAGGGGACGAGAACGGAGACATATTGGAACACGTATCCCAATCACACGTTTGATCATACTCTGGGTTCCACATGCATGGTTTGGCTGAAGGAAGAATCCCTTAAAGCTGGAGAGTGGAGACCCGTGGAATGGTTACCATGCAATATGAATTCAAAGGGTCTTCATTTGCTCACCGAACCTCTCCAATCCTATCACTGCTGCGTTTATGCCAGGGTACACACGCTTGATTCTCTTTCGGAGACATAGGAATCCATAGGTTTTAAGATACTTACTAGTCAGGTACATTCTTAGGCGTTTAATATGGGGTGTTGAATCCATTTCGTTGAGCAAGGAGTAGCTCTTGTCTATTCGATATTTGGCTTAAGGAACTTTATCTGTGCTCATTTCAATCTCTGGTTTTATGCAGCACCCCAACTCACCTTTCCCCTTAAGCAAGCATAAGTTGGTTTTCTAAATTTGAGAAACTGTTCTGTTTTGTAACCCAGTTCCTCTGTAGCCAAGTTTACATTCTGTGTATTAGTGATATCTTATAATGTTTCTTTTTCTGTATGACTTATTTCAGTTAGAATCATCATACCTGAATCCACTCATTATGCTACTACGGGCCTGATAACAGAGATTTCATTGCTGAGTGATATTGCATTGTACGTAAGTACCACAACTTCTTTATCCATTTTTCACTTTCTGCGATATTGAACTTGTACCGTAAACGAGGTTCTTGTAAACAGAGCCGTCACAAACATTGGGGTGGCTGTGTCTTTTTGATTTTAATTTCCCTAAACTATAGGACCATAAGTGGAAGTGCCCTAGGCTCTGTTGCTTTGTTTTTTAGATGTTTCGGGAAACACCATACACTTCTCCAGAGTGGCTGTTGGCAATTTACATCCCGCCCATCAGCATAACAAGGCTCCCAGTTCTCCATGGCCTGTCCTGCCTTTCTGGATTTTACACTTTTTTCAGATGGCCCTTTTGACCGGGGGGAAGTGAGACTTCATTGTAGTGCAGATTTCCTTTGCAAGCTTGCTTGGTTGGCCAAAAAGGGCGTATGCGTTTTTTCCTGAATATATTCAGGAAAAAACGCATACGCCCTTTTTGGACAAGTGCATCATTGTCGACGTTCTGCCTCTTTTCCTATGCTTTAAATGCAATTCCAGTCTACCTCCTGAAATCGGTTTCCTGCAATTCTGCCCCGCTTTCAAGTCCTCTTGGCAGCCTGACTTCAGTATATTTTTGGACGATAGCTGTCATTTATAACTCTGCAGGTTTGTGAATTACAGTGCCAATGAGCTCCTTTCTTCAACTCGCTTTCTTGTGAGCTGGCCGCAACACTGCAGGATTGCTTCAGGCCCTAATCTGGTTCCGTCACGGCATGCTGAGCCTTTGGTTAATTCCTCCTCCTGGTGGGAAATGAGAGTTAAATTTGCCCGTCCAGACACCTCCAGCTAGTCTCTCATTGGTTCTCCCTATTCCTGTTCATCTTCCGCAGAAATTGCAAACTGGGCCAAACAGGAGGTTAAAGGCACTGACTCTCCAAGTCGGGAGAGTGTTAGTAAAGTGTCTGGAATGTTGCACCCGAGTACAAGGGCACGAGAACGGAGACATATTTGAACACGTCTCCCGATCACACGATTGATCATACTCTGGGTTCCACATGCATGGTTTAGCTGAAGGAAGAATCCCTTAAACCTGGAGAGTTGAGACCCGTGGAATGGGTACCATGCAATATGACTGCAAAGGGTCTTCATTTGCTCACCGAACCTCTCCATTCCTATCACTGCTGCGTTTATGCCAGTGTACACACGCTTGATTCTCTTTCGGAGACATAGCAATCCATAGGTTTTAAGATACTTACTAGTCAGGTACATTCTTAGGCGTTTAATATGGGGTGTTGAGTCCATTTCGTTGAGCAAGGAGTAGCTCTTGTCTATTCCATATTTGGCTTAAGGAACTTTATCTGTGCTCATTTCAATCTCTGGTTTTATGCAGCACCCCAACTCACCTTTCCCCTTAAGCAAGCATAAGTTGGTTTTCTAAATTTGAGACCCTTTTCCGTTTTGTAATTCAGTTCCTGTGTAGCCAAGTTTACATTCCGCGTATTAGTGATATCTTATGATGTTTCTTTTTCTGTGTGACTTATTTCAGTTAAAATCATCATACCTGAATCCACTCATTATGCTGCTACGGGCCAGATGACATAGATGTCATTGCTGAGTGATATTGCATTGTACATAAGTACCACAACTTCTTTATCCATTTTTTACTTTCTGTGATATTGAACTTGTACCGTAAACGAGGTTCTAGTAAACAGAGCCGTCCCAAACTTTGGGGTGGCTGTGTCTTTTTGATTTTAATTTCCCTAAGCTATAGGACCATAAGAGGAAGTGCCCTAGGCTCTGTTGCTTTGTTTTTTAGATGTTTCAGGAAACACCATACACTTCTCCCGAGTGGCTGTTGGCAATTTACATCCCGCCCATCAGCATAACAAGGCTCCCAGTTCTCCATGGCCTGTCCTGCCTTTCTGGGTTTTACACTTTTTTCAGATGGCCCTTTTGACCGGGGGGAAGTGAGACTTCATTGTAGTGCAGATTTCCTTTGCAAGCTTGCTTGGTTGGCCAAAAAGGGCGTATGCGTTTTTTCCTGAATATATTCAGGAAAAAACGCATACGCCCTTTTTGGCCAAGTGCATCATTGTGGACGTTCTGCCTCTTTTCCTATGCTTTAAATGCAATTCCAGCCTACCTCCTGAAATCGGTTTCCTGCAATTCTGCCCCGCTTTCAAGTCCTCTTGGCAGCCTGACTTCAGTATATTTTTGGACGATAGCTGTGATTTATAACTCTGCAGGTTTGTGAATTACAGTGCCCTTGAGCTCCTTTCTTGAACTCGCTTTCTTGTGAGCTGGCCGCAAGACCGCAGGATTGATTCAGGCCCTAATCTGGTTCCAGCACGGCACGCTGAGCCTTTGGTTAATTCCCTTCCTGGTGGGAAATGAGAGTTAAATTTGCCCGTCCAGACACCTCCAGCTAGTCTCTCATTGGTTCTCCCTATTCCTGTTCATCTTCCGCAGTAATTGCAAACTGGGCCAAACAGGAGGTTAAAGGCACTGACTCTCCAAGTCAGGAGAGTGTTAGTAAAGCATCTGGAATGTTGCACCCGAGTACCAGGGGACGAGAATGGAGACATATTGGAACACGTCTCCCGATCACACGTTTGATCATACTCTGGGTTCCACATGCATGGTTTAGCTGAAGGAAGAATCCCTTAAACCTGGAGATTTGAGACCCGTGGAATGGGTACCATGCAATATGACTTTAAAGGGTCTTCATTTGCTCACCGAACCTCTCCAATCCTATCACTGCTGCGTTTATGCCAGTGTACACACGCTTGATTCTCTTTCGGAGACATAGCAATCCATAGGTTTTAAGATACTTACTAGTCAGGTACATTCTTAGGCGTTTAATATGGGGTGTTGAGTCCATTTCGTTGAGCAAGGAGTAGCTCTTGTCTATTCCATATTTGGCTTAAGGAACTTTATCTGTGCTCATTTCAATCTCTGGTTTTATGCAGCACCCCAACTCACCTTTCCCCTTAAGCAAGCATAAGTTGGTTTTCTAAATTTGAGACCCTGTTCTGTTTTGTAATCCAGTTCTTGTGTAGCCAAGTTTACATTCCGTGTATTAGTGATATCTTATGATGTTTCTTTTTCTGTCTGAGTTATTTCAGTTAGAAGCATCATACCTGAATCCACTCATTATGCTGCTACGGGCCTGATGACATAGATGTCATTGCTGAGTGATATTGCATTGTACATAAGTACCACAACTTCTTTATCCATTTTTCACTTTCTGCGATATTGAACTTGTACCGTAAAGGAGGTTCTTGTTAACAGAGCCGTCCCAAACTTTGGGGTGGCTGTGTCTTTTTGATTTTAATTTCCCTATGCTAAAGGACCATAAGTGGAAGTGCCCTAGGCTCTGTTGCTTTGTTTTCTAGATGTTTCAGGAAACACCATACACTTCTCCCGAGTGGCTGTTGGCAATTTACATCCCACCCATCAGCATAACAAGTCTCCCAATTCTCCATGGCCTGTCCTGCCTTTCTGGATTTTACACTTTTCTCAGATGGCCCTTTTGACCGGGGGGGAAGTGAGACTTCATTGTAGTGCAGATTTCCTTTGCAAGCTTGCTTGGTTGGTCAAAAAGGGCGTATGCGTTTTTTCCTGAATATATTCAGGAAAAAACGCATACGCCCTTTTTGGCCAAGTGCATCATTGTCGACGTTCTGCCTCTTTTCCTATGCTTTAAATGCAATTCCAGTCTACCTCCTGAAATCGGTTTCCTGCAATTCTGCCCCGCTTTCAAGTCCTCTTGGCAGCCTGACTTCAGTATATTTTTGGACGATAGCTGTCATTTATAACTCTGCAGGTTTGTGAATTACAGTGCCCCTGAGCTCCTTTCTTCAACTCGCTTTCTTGTGAGCTGGCCGCAACACCGCAGGATTGCTTCAGGCCCTAATCTTGTTCCGGCACGGCACGCTGAGCCTTTGGTTAATTCCTCTTCCTGGTGGGAAATGAGAGTTAAATATGCCCGTCCAGACACCTCCAGCTAGTCTCTCATTGGTTCTCCCTATTCCTGTTCATCTTCCGCAGAAATTGCAAACTGGGCCAAACAGGAGGTTAAAGGCACTGACTCTCCAAGTCGGGAGAGTGTTAGTAAAGCGTCTGGAATGTTGCACCCGAGTACCAGGGGACGAGAACGGAGACATATTGGAACACGTATCCCAATCACACGTTTGATCATACTCTGGGTTCCACATGCATGGTTTGGCTGAAGGAAGAATCCCTTAAAGCTGGAGAGTGGAGACCCGTGGAATGGTTACCATGCAATATGAATTCAAAGGGTCTTCATTTGCTCACCGAACCTCTCCAATCCTATCACTGCTGCGTTTATGCCAGGGTACACACGCTTGATTCTCTTTCGGAGACATAGGAATCCATAGGTTTTAAGATACTTACTAGTCAGGTACATTCTTAGGCGTTTAATATGGGGTGTTGAATCCATTTCGTTGAGCAAGGAGTAGCTCTTGTCTATTCGATATTTGGCTTAAGGAACTTTATCTGTGCTCATTTCAATCTCTGGTTTTATGCAGCACCCCAACTCACCTTTCCCCTTAAGCAAGCATAAGTTGGTTTTCTAAATTTGAGAAACTGTTCTGTTTTGTAACCCAGTTCCTCTGTAGCCAAGTTTACATTCTGTGTATTAGTGATATCTTATAATGTTTCTTTTTCTGTATGACTTATTTCAGTTAGAATCATCATACCTGAATCCACTCATTATGCTACTACGGGCCTGATAACAGAGATTTCATTGCTGAGTGATATTGCATTGTACGTAAGTACCACAACTTCTTTATCCATTTTTCACTTTCTGCGATATTGAACTTGTACCGTAAACGAGGTTCTTGTAAACAGAGCCGTCACAAACATTGGGGTGGCTGTGTCTTTTTGATTTTAATTTCCCTAAACTATAGGACCATAAGTGGAAGTGCCCTAGGCTCTGTTGCTTTGTTTTTTAGATGTTTCGGGAAACACCATACACTTCTCCAGAGTGGCTGTTGGCAATTTACATCCCGCCCATCAGCATAACAAGGCTCCCAGTTCTCCATGGCCTGTCCTGCCTTTCTGGATTTTACACTTTTTTCAGATGGCCCTTTTGACCGGGGGGAAGTGAGACTTCATTGTAGTGCAGATTTCCTTTGCAAGCTTGCTTGGTTGGCCAAAAAGGGCGTATGCGTTTTTTCCTGAATATATTCAGGAAAAAACGCATACGCCCTTTTTGGACAAGTGCATCATTGTCGACGTTCTGCCTCTTTTCCTATGCTTTAAATGCAATTCCAGTCTACCTCCTGAAATCGGTTTCCTGCAATTCTGCCCCGCTTTCAAGTCCTCTTGGCAGCCTGACTTCAGTATATTTTTGGACGATAGCTGTCATTTATAACTCTGCAGGTTTGTGAATTACAGTGCCAATGAGCTCCTTTCTTCAACTCGCTTTCTTGTGAGCTGGCCGCAACACTGCAGGATTGCTTCAGGCCCTAATCTGGTTCCGTCACGGCATGCTGAGCCTTTGGTTAATTCCTCCTCCTGGTGGGAAATGAGAGTTAAATTTGCCCGTCCAGACACCTCCAGCTAGTCTCTCATTGGTTCTCCCTATTCCTGTTCATCTTCCGCAGAAATTGCAAACTGGGCCAAACAGGAGGTTAAAGGCACTGACTCTCCAAGTCGGGAGAGTGTTAGTAAAGTGTCTGGAATGTTGCACCCGAGTACAAGGGCACGAGAACGGAGACATATTTGAACACGTCTCCCGATCACACGTTTGATCATACTCTGGGTTCCACATGCATGGTTTAGCTGAAGGAAGAATCCCTTAAAGCTGGAGAGTGGAGACCCGTGGAATGGGTACCATGCAATATGACTTCAAAGGGTCTTCATTTGCTCACCGAACCTCTTCAATCCTATCACTGCTGCGTTTATGCCAGTGTACACCTGCTTGATTCTCTTTCGGAGACATAGCAATCCATGGGTTTTAAGATACTTACTAGTCAGGTACATTCTTAGGCGTTTAATATGGGGTGTTGAGTCCATTTCGTTGAGCAAGGAGTAGCTCTTGTCTATTCCATATTTGGCTTAAGGAACTTTATCTGTGCTCATTTCAATCTCTGGTTTTAGGCAGCACCCCAACTCACCTTTCCCCTTAAGCAAGCATAAGTTGGTTTTCTAAATTTGAGACGCTGTTTTGTTTTGTATTCCAGTTCTTGTGTAGCCAAATTTAAATTCCGTGTATTAGTGATATCTTACGATGTTTCTTTTTCTGTGTGACTTATTTCAGTTAGAAGCATCATACCTGAATCCACTCATTATGCTGCTACGGGCCTGATGACATAGATGTCATTGCTGAGTGATATTGCATTGTACATAAGTACCACAACTTCTTTATCCATTTTGTGCTTTCTGCGATATTGAACTTGTACCGTAAACGAGCCGTCCCAAACTTTGGGGTGGCTGTGTCTTTTTGATTTTAATTTCCATGAGCTATAGGACCATAAGTGGAAGTGCCCCAGGCTCTGTTGCTTTGTTTTTTAGATGTTTCAGGAAACACCATACACTTCTCCCGAGTGGCTGTTGGCAATTTACATCCCGCCCATCAGCATAACAAGGCTCCCAGTTCTCCATGGCCTGTCCTGCCTTTCTGGATTTTACACTTTTTTCAGATGGCCCTTTTGACCAGGGGGAAGTGAGACTTCATTGTAGTGCAGATTTCCTTTGCAAGCTTGCTTGGTTGGCCAAAAAGGGCGTATGCGTTCTTTCCTGAGTATATTCAGGAAAAAACGCATACGCCCTTTTTGGACAAGTGCATCATTGTCGACGTTCTGCCTCTTTTCCTATGCTTTAAATGCAATTCCAGTCTACCTCCTGAAATCGGTTTCCTGCAATTCTGCCCCGCTTTCAAGTCCTCTTGGCATCCTTACTTCAGTATATTTTTGGACGATAGCTGTCATTTATAACTCTGCAGGTTTGTGAATTACAGTGCCCCTGAGCTCCTTTCTTCAACTCGCTTTCTTGTGAGCTGGCCGCAACACCACAGGATAGCTTCAGGCCCTAATCTGGTTCCGGCACAGCACGCTGAGCCTTTGGTTAATTCCTCTTCCTGGTGGGAAATGAGAGTTAAATTTGCCCGTCCAGACACCTCCAGCTAGTCTCTCATTGGTTCTCCCTATTCCTGTTCATCTTCCGCAGAAATTGCAAACTGGGCCAAACAGGAGGTTAAAGGCACTGACTCTCCAAGTCGGGAGAGTGTTAGTAAAGCGTCTGGAATGTTGCACCCGAGTACCAGGGGACGAGAACGGAGACATATTTGAACACGTCTCCTGATCACACGTTTGATCTTACTCTGGGTTCCACATGCATGGTTTAGCTGAAGGAAGAATCCCTTAAAGCTTGAGAGTTGAGACCCGTGGAATGGGTACCATGGAATATGACTTCAAAGGGTCTTCATTTGCTCACCGAACCTCTCCAATCCTATCACTGCTGCGTTTATGCCAGTGTACACACGCTTGATTCTCTTTCGGAGACATAGCAATCCATAGGTTTTAAGATACTTACTAGTCAGGTACATTCTTAGGCGTTTAATATGGGGTGTTGAGTCCATTTCGTTGAGAAAGGAGTAGCTCTTGTCTATTCCATATTTGGCTTAAGGAAATTTATCTGTGCTCATTTCAATCTCTGGTTTTAGGCAGAACCCCAACTCACCTTTCCCCTTAAGCAAGCATAAGTTGGTTTTCTAAATTTGAGACCCTGTTTTGTTTTGTAATCCAGTTCTTGTGTAGCCAAGTTTACATTCCGTGTATTAGTGATATCATACGATGTTTCTTTTTCTGTGTGACTTATTTCAGTTAGAAGCATCATACCTGAATCCACTATTATGCTGCTACGGGCCTGATGACATAGATGTCATTGCCGAGTGATATTGCTTTGTACGTTAGTACCACAACTTCTTTATCCATTTTGCGCTTTCTGCGATATTGAACTTGTACCGTAAACGAGCCGTCCCAAACTTTGGGGTGGCTTTGTCTTTTTGATTTTAATTTCCCTAAGCAAACCATAAGTGGAAGTGCCCCAGGCTCTGTTGCTTTGTTTTTTAGATGTTTCAGGAAACACCATACACTTCTCCCGAGTGGCTGTTGGCAATTTACATCCCGCCAACAGCATAACAAGGCTCCCAGTTCTCCATGGCCTGTCCTGCCTTTCTGGATTTTACACTTTTTTCAGATGGCCCTTTTGACCGGGGGGAAGTGAGACTTCATTGTAGTGCAGATTTCCTTTGCAAGCTTGCTTGGTTGGCCAGAAAGTGCGTATGCATTTTTTCCTGAATATATTCAGGAAAAAACGCATACTCCCTTTTGGCCAAGTGCATCATTGTCGACGTTCTGCCTCTTTTCCTATGCTTTAAATGCAATTCCAGTCTACCTCCTGAAATCGGTTTCCTGCAATTCTGCCCCGCTTTCAAGTCCTCTTGCCAGCCTTACTTCACTATATTTTTGGATGATAGCTGTCATTTCTAACTCTGCAGGTTTGTGAATTACAGTGCCCCTGAGCTCCTTTCTTCAACTCGCTTTCTTGTGAGCTGGCCGCAACACCGCAGGATTGCTTCAGGCCCTAACCTGGTTCCGGCACGGCATGCTGAGCCTTAGGTTAATTCCTCTTCATGGTGGGAAATGAGAGTTAAATTTGCCCGTCCAGACACTTCCAGCTAGTCTCTCATTGGTTCTCCCTATTCCTGTTCATTTTCCGCAGAAATTGCAAACAGGGCCAAACAGGAGGTTAAAGGCACTGACTCTCCAAGTCGGGAGAGAGTTATTAAAGCGTCTGGAATGTTGCACCCGAGTACCAGGGGACGACAACGGAGACATATTGGAACACGTCTCCCGATCACACGGTTGATCATACTCTGGGTTCCACATGCATGGTTTAGCTGAAGGAAGAATCCCTTAAAGCTGGAGAGTTGAGACCCGTGGAATGGGTACCATGCAATATGACTTCAAAGGGTCTTCATTTGCTCACCGAACCTCTCCAATCCTATCACTGCTGCGTTTATGCACCTGTACACACGCTTGATTTTCTTTCGGAGACATAGCAATCCATAGATTTTAAATTACTTACTAGTCAGGTACATTCTTAGGCGTTTAATATGGGGTGTTGAGTCCATTTCGTTTAGCAAGGATTAGCTCTTTCTATTCCATATTTGCCTTAAGGAACTTTATCTGTGCTCATTTCAATCTCTGGTTTTATGCAGCACCCCAACTCACCTTTCCCCTTAAGCAAGCATAAGTTGGTTTTCTAAATTTGAGACCCTGTTTTGTTTTGTAATCCAGTTCTTGTGTAGCCAAGTTTACATTCCGTGTATTAGTGATATCTTACGATGTTTCTTTTTCTGTGTGACTTATTTCAGTTAGAAGCATCATACCTGAATCCACTCATTATGCTGCTACGGGCCTGATGACATAGATGTCATTGCCGAGTGATATTGCATTGTACGTTAGTACCACAACTTCTTTATCCATTTTGCGCATTCTGCGATATTGAACTTGTACCGTAAACAAGCCGTCCCAAACTTTGGGGTGGCTGTGTCTTTTTGATTTTAATTTCCCTAAGCTATAGGACCATAAGTGGAAGTGCCCCAGGCTCTGTTGCTTTGTTTTTTAGATGTTTCAGGAAACACCATACACTTCTCCCGAGTGGCTGTTGGCAATTTACATCCCGCCCATCAGCATAACAAGGCTCCCAGTTCTCCATGGCCTGTCCTGCCTTTCTGGATTTTACACTTTTTTCAGATGGCCCTTTTGACCAGGGGGAAGTGAGACTTCATTGTAGTGCAGATTTCCTTTGCAAGCTTGCTTGGTTTGCCAAAAGGGGCGTATGCCTTTTTTGCTGAATATATTCAGGAAAAAACGCATACGCCCGTTTTGGCCAAGTGCATCATTGTGGACGTTCTGCCTCTTTTCCTATGCTTTAAATGCAATTCCAGTCTACCTCCTGAAATCGGTTTCCTGCAATTCTGCCCCGCTTTCAAGTCCTCTTGGCAGCCTGACTTCAGTATATTTTTGGACGATAGCTGTCATTTATAACTCTGCAGGTTTGTGAATTACAGTGCCCCTGAGCTCCTTTCTTCAACTCGCTTTCTTGTGAGCTGGCCGCAACACCGCAGGATTGCTTCAGGCCCTAATCTGGTTCCGGCACGGCACGCTGAGCCTTTGGTTAATTCCTCTTCCTGGTGGGAAATGAGAGTTAAATTTGCCCGTCCAGACACCTCCAGCTAGTCTCTCATTGGTTCTCCCTATTCCTGTTCATCTTCCGCAGAAATTGCAAACTGGGCCAAACAGGAGGTTAAAGGCACTGACTCTCCAAGTCGGGAGAGTGTTAGTAAAGCGTCTGGAATGTTGCACCCGAGTGCCAGGGGATGAGAATGGAGACATATTTGAACACGTCTCCCGAGCACACGTTTGATCATACTCTGGGTTCCACATGCATGGTTTAGCTGAAGGAAGAATCCCTTAAAGCTGGAGAGTTGAGACCCGTGGAATGGGTACCATGCAATATGACTTCAAAGGGTCTTCATTTGCTCACCGAACCTCTCCAATCCTATCACTGCTGTGTTTATGCCAGTGTACACACGCTTGATTCTCTTTCGGAGACATAGCAATCCATAGGTTTTAAGATACTTACTAGTCAGGTACATTCTTAGGCGTTTAATATGGGGTGTTGAGTCCATTTCGTTGAGCAAGGAGTAGCTCTTGTCTATTCCATATTTGGCTTAAGGAACTTTATCTGTGCTCATTTCAATCTCTGGTTTTAGGCAGCACCCCAACTCACCTTTCCCCTTAAGCAAGCATAAGTTGGTTTTCTAAATTTGAGACCCTGTTCTGTTTTGTAATCCAGTTCCTGTGTAGCCAAGTTTACATTCCGTGTATTAGTGATATCTTATGATGTTTCTTTTTCTGTGTGACTTATTTCAGTTAGAATCATCATACCTGAATCCACTCATTATGCTGCTATGGGCCTGATGACATAGATGTCATTGCTGAGTGATATTGCATTGTACGTAAGTACCACAACTTCTTTATCCATTTTTCAATTTCTGTGATATTGAACTTGTACCGTAAACGAGGTTCTTGTAAACAGAGCCGTCCCAAACTTTGGGGTGGCTGTGTCTTTTAGATTTTAATTTCCCTAAGCTATAGGACCATAAGTGGAAGTGCCCTAGGCTCTGTTGCTTTGTTTTTTAGATGTTTCAGGAAACACCATACACTTCTCCCGAGTGGCTGTTGGCAATTTATATCCCACTCATCAGCATAACCATGCTCCCAGTTCTCCATGGCCTGTCCTGCCTTTCTGGATTCTACCCTTTTTTCAGATGGCCCTTTTGACAGGGGGGAAGTGAGACTTCATTGTAGTGCAGATTTCCTTTGCAAGCTTGCTTGGTTGTCCAAAAAGGGCGTATGCGTTTTTTCCTGAATATATTCAGGAAAAAACGCATACGCCCTTTTTGGCCAAGTGCATCATTGTGGACGTCCTGCCTCTTTTCCTATGCTTTAAATGCAATTCCAGTCTACCTCCTAAAATCGGTTTCCTGCAATTCTGCCCCACTTTCATGTCCTCTTGGCAGACTTACTTCAGTGTATTTTTGGACGATAGCTGTCATTTATAACTCTGCAGGTTTTTGAATTACAGTGCCCCTGAGCTCCTTTCTTCAAGTCGCTTTCTTTTGAGCTCGCCGCAACACCACAGATTGCTTCAGGCCCTAATCTGGTTCTGGCACGGCACGATGACCCTTAGGTTAATTCCTCTTCCTGGTGGGAAATGAGAGTTAAATTTGCCCGTCCAGACACTTCCAGCTAGTCTCTCATTGGTTCTCCCTATTCCTGTTAATGTTCCTCAGAAATTGCAAACTGGGCCAAACAGGAGGTTAAAGGCACTGACTCTCCAAGTCGGGAGAGAGTTAGTAAAGCGTCTGGAATGTTGCACCCGAGTAGCAGGGGACGAGAACTGAGACATATTGGAACACGTCTCCCGATCACACGGTTGATCATACTCTGGGTTCCACATGCATGGTTTAGCTGAAGGAAGAATCCCTTAAAGCTTGAGAGTTGAGACCCGTGGAATGGGTACCATGCAATATGACTTCAAAGGGTCTTCATTTGCTCACCAAACCTCTCCAATCCTATCACTGCTGCGTTTATGCCCCTGTACACACGCTTCATTTTCTTTCGGAGACATAGCAATCCATAGGTTTTAAGATACTTACTAGTCAGGTACATTCTTAGGCGTTTAATATGGGGTGTTGAGTCCATTTCGTTGAGCAGGAGTATCTCTTGTCTATTCCATATTTGGCTTAAGGAACTTTATCTGTGCTCATTTCAATCTCTGGTTTTAGGCAGCACCCCAACTCACCTTTCCCCTTAAGCAAGCATAAGTTGGTTTTCTAAATTTGAGACGCTGTTTTGTTTTGTAATCCAGTTCTTGTGTAGCCAAGTTTACATTCCGTGTATTAGTGATATCTTATGATGTTTCTTTTTCTGTGTGACTTATTTCAGTTAGAAGCATCATACCTGAATCCACTCATTATGCTGCTACGGGCCTGATGACATAGATGTCATTGCTGAGTGATATTGCATTGTACGTAAGTACCACAACTTCTTTATCCATTTTTCAATTTCTGCGATATTGAACTTGTACCATAAACGAGGTTCTTGTAAACAGAGACTTCCCAAACTTTGGGGTGGCTGTGTCTTTTTGATTTTAATTTCCCTAAGCTATAGGACCATAAGTGGAAGTGCCCCAGGCTCTGTTGCTTTGTTTTTTAGGTGTTTCAGGAAACACCATACACTTCTCCCGAGTGGCTGTTGGCAATTTACATCCCGCCCATCAGCATAACAAGGCTCCCAGTTCTCCATGGCCTGTCCTGCCTTTCTGGATTTTACACTTTTTTCAGATGGCCCTTTTGACCATGGGGAAGTGAGACTTCATTGTAGTGCAGATTTCCTTTGCAAGCTTGCTTGGTTTGCCAAAAGGGGCGTATGCCTTTTTTGCTGAATATATTCAGGAAAAAACGCATACGCCCGTTTTGGCCAAGTGCATCATTGTCGACGTTCTGCCTCTTTTCCTATGCTTTAAATGCAATTCCAGTCTACCTCCTGAAATCGGTTTCCTGCAATTCTGCCCCGCTTTCAAGTCCTCTTGGCAGCCTGACTTCAGTATATTTTTGGACGATAGCTGTCATTTATAACTCTGCAGGTTTGTGAATTACAGTGCCCCTGAGCTCCTTTCTTCAACTCGCTTTCTTGTGAGCTGGCCGCAACACCGCAGGATTGCTTCAGGCCCTAATCTGGTTCCGGCACGGCACGCTGAGCCTTTGGCTAATTCCTCTTCCTGGTGGGAAATGAGAGTTAAATTTGCCCGTCCAGACACCTCCAGCTAGTCTCTCATTGGTTCTCCCTATTCCTGTTCATCTTCCGCAGAAATTGCAAACTGGGCCAAACAGGAGGTTAAAGGCACTGACTCTCCAAGTCGGGAGAGTGTTAGTAATGCGTCTGGAATGTTGCACCCGAGTACCAGGGGACGAGAACGGAACATATTGGAACACGTCTCCTGATCACAAGTTTTATCATACTCTGGGTTCCACATGCATGGTTTAGCTGAAGGAAGAATCCCTTAAAGCTGGAGAGTGGAGACCCGTGGAATGGGTACCATGCAATATGACTTCAAAGGGTCTTCATTTGCTCACTGAACCTCTCCAATCCTATCACTGCTGCATTTATGCCAGTGTACACATGCTTGATTCTCTTTCGGAGACATAGCAATCCATAGGTTTTAAGATACTTACTAGTCAGGTACATTCTTAGGCGTTTAATATGGGGTGTTGAGTCCATTTCGTTGAGCAAGGAGTAGCTCTTGTCTATTCCATATTTGGCTTAAGGAACTTTATCTGTGCTCATTTCAATCTCTGCTTTTAGGCAGCACCCCAACTCACCTTTCCCCTTAAGCAAGCATAAGTTGGTTTTCTAAATTTGAGACCCTGTTCTGTTTTGTAATCCAGTTCCTGTGTAGCCAAGCTTACATTCCGTGTATTAGTGATATCTTATGATGTTTCTTTTTCTGTGTGACTTATTTCAGTTAGAATCATCATACCTGAATCCACTCATTATGCTGCTATGGGCCTGATGACATAGATGTCATTGCTGAGTGATATTGCATTGTACGTAAGTACCACAACTTCTTTATCCATTTTTCAATTTCTGTGATATTGAACTTGTACCGTAAACGAGGTTCTTGTAAACAGAGCCGTCCCAAACTTTGGGGTGGCTGTGTCTTTTTGATTTTAATTTCCCTAAGCTATAGGACCATAAGTGGAAGTGCCCTAGGCTCTGTTGCTTTGTTTTTTAGATGTTTCAGGAAACACCATACACTTCTCCCGAGTGGCTGTTGGCAATTTATATCCCACTCATCAGCATAACCATGCTCCCAGTTCTCCATGGCCTGTCCTGCCTTTCTGGATTCTACCCTTTTTTCAGGTGGCCCTTTTGACAGGGGGGAAGTGAGACTTCATTGTAGTGCAGATTTCCTTTGCAAGCTTGCTTGGTTGTCCAAAAAGGGCGTATGCGTTTTTTCCTGAATATATTCAGGAAAAAACGCATACGCCCTTTTTGGCCAAGTGCATCATTGTGGACGTCCTGCCTCTTTTCCTATGCTTTAAATGCAATTCCAGTCTACCTCCTAAAATCGGTTTCCTGCAATTCTGCCCCACTTTCATGTCCTCTTGGCAGACTTACTTCAGTGTATTTTTGGACGATAGCTGTCATTTATAACTCTGCAGGTTTTTGAATTACAGTGCCCCTGAGCTCCTTTCTTCATGTCACTTTCTTTGAGCTCGCCGCAACACCACAGATTGCTTCAGGCCCTAATCTGGTTCTGGCACGGCACGATGACCCTTAGGTTAATTCCTCTTCCTGGTGGGAAATGAGAGTTAAATTTGCCCGTCCAGACACTTCCAGCTAGTCTCTCATTGGTTTTCCCTATTCCTGTTCATCTTCCGCAGAAATTGCAAACTGGGCCAAACAGGAGGTTAAAGGCACTGACTCTCCAAGTCGGGAGAGTGTTAGTAAAGCGTCTGGAATGTTGCACCCGAGTGCCAGGGGATGAGAATGGAGACATATTTGAACACATCTCCCGAGCACACGTTTGATCATACTCTGGGTTCCACATGCATGGTTTAGCTGAAGGAAGAATCCCTTAAAGCTGGAGAGTGGAGACCCGTGGAATGGGTACCATGCAATATGACTTCAAATGGTCTTCATTTGCTCACCGAACCTCTCCAATCCTATCACTGCTGCGTTTATGCCCCTGTACACACGCTTGATTCTCTTTCGGAGACATAGCAATCCATAGGTTTTAAGATACTTACTACTCAGGTACATTCTTAGGCGTTTAATATGGGGTGTTGAGTCCATTTCGTTGACCAAAGAGTAGGTCTTGTCTATTCCATATTTGGCTTAAGGAACTTTATCTGTGCTCATTTCAATCTCTGGATTTATGCAGCACCCCAACTCACCTTTCCCCTTAAGCAAGCATAAGTTGGTTTTCTAAATTTGAGACCCTGTTTTGTTTTGTAATCCAGTTCTTGTGTAGCCAAGTTTACATTCCGTGTATTAGTGATAACTTATGATGTTTCTTTTTCTGTGTAACTTATTTCAGTTGGAAGCATAATACCTGAATCCACTCATTATGCTGCTACGGGCCTGATGACATAGATGTCATTGCTGAGTGATATTGCATTGTACGTAAGTACCACAACTTTTTTATCCATTTTGCGCTTTCTGCGATATTGAACTTGTACCGTAAACGAGCCGTCCCAAACTTTGGGGTGGCTGTGTCTTTTTGATTTTAATTTCCCTAAGCTATAGGACCATAAGTGGAAGTGCCCCAGGCTCTGTTGCTTTGTTTTTTAGATGTTTCAGGAAACACCATACACTTCTACCGAGTGGCTGTTGGCAATTTACATCCCGCCCATCAGCATAACAAGGCTCCCAGTTCTCCATGGCCTGTCCTGCCTTTCTGTGTTTTACACTTTTTTCAGATGGCCCTTTTGACCGGGGGGAAGTGAGACTTCATTGTAGTGCAGATTTCCTTTGCAAGCTTGCTTGGTTGGCCAGAAAGGGCGTATGCATTTTTTCCTGAATATATTCAGGAAAAAACGCATACGCCCTTTTTGGCCAAGTGCATCATTGTGGACGTTCTGCCTCTTTTCCTATGCTTTAAATGCAATTCCAGTCTACCTCCTGAAATCGGTTTCCTGCAATTCTGCCCCGCTTTCAAGTCCTCTTGGCAGCCTTACTTCAGTATATTTTTGGACGATAGCTGTCATTTATAACTCTGCAGGTTTGTGAATTACAGTGCCCCTGAGCTCCTTTCTTCAACTCGCTTTCTTGTGAGCTGGCCGCAACACCGCAGGATTGCTTCAGGCCCTAATCTGGTTCCGGCATGGCACGCTGAGCTTTTGGTTAATTCCCTTCCTGGTGGGAAATGAGAGTTAAATTTGCCCGTCCAGACACCTCCAACTAGTCTCTCATTGGTTCTCCCTATTCCTGTTCATCTTCCGCAGAAATTGCAAACTGGGCCAAACAGGAGGTTAAAGGCACTGACTCTCCAAGTCGGGAGAGTGTTAGTAAAGCGTCTGGAATGTTGCACCCGAGTGCCAGGGGATGAGAATGGAGACATATTTGAACACGTCTCCCGAGCACACGTTTGATCATACTCTGGGTTCCACATGCATGGTTTAGCTGAAGGAAGAATCCCTTAAAGCTGGAGATTTGAGACCCGTGGAATGGGTACCATGCAATATGACTTCAAAGGGTCTTCATTTGCTCACCGAACCTCTCCAATCCTATCACTGCTGTGTTTATGCCAGTGTACACACGCTTGATTTTCTTTCGGAGACATAGCAATCCATAGGTTTTAAGATACTTACTAGTCAGGTACATTCTTAGGCGTTTAATATGGGGTGTTGAGTCCATTTCGTTGAGCAAGGAGTAGCTCTTGTCTATTCCATATTTGGCTTAAGGAACTTTATCTGTGCTCATTTCAATCTCTGGTTTTCGGCAGCACCCCAACTCACCTTTCCCCTTAAGCAAGCATAAGTTGGTTTTCTAAATTTGAGACCCTGTTCTGTTTTGTAATCCAGTTCCTGTGTAGCCAAGTTTACATTCCGTGTATTAGTGATATCTTATGATGTTTCTTTTTCTGTGTGACTTATTTCAGTTAGAATCATCATACCTGAATCCACTCATTATGCTGCTATGGGCCTGATGACATAGATGTCATTGCTGAGTGATATTGCATTGTACGTAAGTACCACAACTTCTTTATCCATTTTGCGCTTTCTGCGATATTGAACTTGTACCGTAAACGAGGTTCTTGTAAACAGAGCCGTCCCAAACTTTGGGGTGGCTGTGTCTTTTTGATTTTAATTTCCCTAAGCTATAGGACCATAAGTGGAAGTGCCCTAGGCTCTGTTGCTTTGTTTTTTAGATGTTTCAGGAAACACCATACACTTCTCCCGAGTGGCTGTTGGCAATTTATATCCCACTCATCAGCATAACCATGCTCCCAGTTCTCCATGGCCTGTCCTGCCTTTCTGGATTCTACCCTTTTTTCAGATGGCCCTTTTGACAGGGGGGAAGTGAGACTTCATTGTAGTGCAGATTTCCTTTGCAAGCTTGCTTGGTTTGCCAAAAGGGGCGTATGCCTTTTTTACTGAATATATTCAGGAAAAAACGCATACGCCCGTTTTGGCCAAGTGCATCATTGTCGACGTTCTGCCTCTTTTCCTATGCTTTAAATGCAATTCCAGTCTACCTCCTGAAATCGGTTTCCTGCAATTCTGCCCCGCTTTCAAGTCCTCTTGGCAGCCTGACTTCAGTATATTTTTGGACGATAGCTGTCATTTATAACTCTGCAGGTTTGTGAATTACAGTGCCCCTGAGCTCCTTTCTTCAACTCGCTTTCTTGTGAGCTGGCCGCAACACCGCAGGATTGCTTCAGGCCATAGTGTGGTTCCAGCATGGCACGCTGAGCCTTTGCTTAATTCCTCTTCCTGGTGGGAAATGAGAGTTAAATTTGCCCGTCCAGACACTTCCAGCTAGTCTCTCATTGGTTCTCCCTATTCCTGTTAATGTTCCTCAGAAATTGCAAACTGGGCCAAACAGGAGGTTAAAGGCACTGACTCTCCAAGTCGGGAGAGAGTTAGTAAAGCGTCTGGAATGTTGCACCCGAGTAGCAGGGGACGAGAACTGAGACATATTGGAACACGTCTCCCGATCACACGGTTGATCATACTCTGGGTTCCACATGCATGGTTTAGCTGAAGGAAGAGTCCCTTAAAGCTTGAGAGTTGAGACCCGTGGAATGGGTACCATGCAATATGACTTCAAAGGGTCTTCATTTGCTCACCGAACCTCTCCAATCCTATCACTGCTGCGTTTATGCCCCTGTACACACGCTTCATTTTCTTTCGGAGACATAGCAATCCATAGGTTTTAAGATACTTACTAGTCAGGTACATTCTTAGGCGTTTAATACGGGGTGTTGAGTCCATTTCGTTGAGCAAGGAGTAGCTCTTGTCTATTCCATATTTGGCTTAAGGAACTTTATCTGTGCTCATTTCAATCTCTGGTTTTATGCAGCACCCCAACTCACCTTTCCCCTTAAGCAAGCATAAGTTGGTTTTCTAAATTTGAGACACTGTTCTGTTTTGTAATTCAGTTCCTGTGTAGCCAAGTTTACATTCCGCGTATTAGTGATATCTTATGATGTTTCTTTTTCTGTGTGACTTATTTCAGTTAGAATCATCATACCTGAATCCACTCATTATGCTGCTACGGGCCTGATGACATAGATGTCATTGCTGAGTGATATTGCATTGTACGTAAGTACCACAACTTCTTTATCCGTTTTTCGCTTTCTGCGATATTGAACTTGTACCTAAACGAGGTTCTTGTAAACAGAGCCGTCCCAAACTTTCTGGTGGCTGTGTCTTTTCGATTTTAATTTCCCTTAGCTACAGGACCATAAGTGGAAGTGCCCTAGGCTCTGTTGCTTTGTTTTTTAGATGTTTCAGGAAACACCATACACTTCTCCCGAGTGGCTGTTGGCAATTTACATCCCACCCATCAGCATAACAAGGCTCCCAGTTCTCCATGGCCTGTCCTGCCTTTCTGGATTTTATACTTTTTTCAGAATGCCCTTTTGACGGGGGGGAAGTGAGACTTCATTGTAGTGCAGATTTCCTTTGCAAGCTTGCTTGTTTGGCCAGAAAGGGCGTATGTGTTTCT